>NW_027012709.1:169338-209338 GCF_036934945.1 Oncorhynchus masou masou
ACACACAAACACACACACACACACACACACACACACACACACACACACACACACACACACACACACACACACACACACACACACACACACACACACACACACACACACACACACACACACAGAGACACACACACACACACAGAGACACACACACACACACACACACAGAGAGACACACACACACACACAGAGAGACACACACACACAGAGAGACACACACAGACACACACACACAGAGACACACACACACACAGAGACACACACACACACAGAGACACACACACACACACACACACACACACACACACACACACACAGACACACACACACACAGAGACACACACACAGACACACACACACAGACACACACACACACACAGACACACACACACACACACACACACACACACACACACACACACAGAGACACACACACACAACACACACACAGAGACACGCACACAGAGACACACACACACACACACACACACACACACAGAGACACACACACACACACAGAGAGACACACACACACACACACACACACACACACACACACACACAATCATTGACTAATAATACTGTAACTCCAATGGACAAAACAAGTGTGTGTGTGTTTATTGAACTCTTCTCACAGGTAGGTTGTCTTCTCTGCGGTACCCAGCGTAGACGGTCCCGTAGCCTCCGTCTCCAAGACAACCCAGCTGTACAAACCTCTCTGCAACTGGATCACGACTTGGCTCTCTACTGTTGCATTGTGGGGGCTGTAACGTGTCGATCAGCGTGGTGCTACTCTCCAAGGACAGATTCCCCTCCTCCTCTTCCTTCTGACTCCTCCCCCTCCTCTTCCTCTCTCCTCTTCCTCCCGTACTCCTCTCGTAGCTCTTCCCCCTCCTCTTCCTCTCTCCTCTTCCTCCCGTACTCCTCTCTGAGCTCTTCCTCCTCCTCCGCCTCCTCTCTGCTCTCTCATCCCTCAGGGTGAGTCGGCTGAGTCCCTCGTTCGCCCCTCCCTCATTGGCCAGAGGGCTGGTGTGGGTGTCTGAGGGGGGTAATTAAAGATGCAGTCCGGGTAATTAAAGATGCAGTCGTAACATATTGTATGTATATCACAATTTGTAACATATCATACGAATTGCAAAAAAACAAACAATTATAATAAAAAAACATTTATAATTGCCAGACGTAACATATCGTACGGATTAGGTAGTGCACAATTTTCGATAACCCAGTTTTGCAAACCTACTTTCTGAAATTATACAAAAGTTCTGGAGCATCACTTCAAGTTAATAAGTGTTAAGTTAAAAGCAACTTCTCTGTGTTGGAATGGTGTGGATATACCCCCCCCCCAACAACAGAATGGTGTGGATATACCCCCAACAACAGAATGGTGTGGATATACCCCCCCCCAACAACAGAATGGTGTGGATATACCCCCCCAACAACAGAATGGTGTGGATATACCCCCCCCCCCAACAACAGAATGGTGTGGATATACCCCCCAACAACAGAATGGTGTGGATATACCCCCAACAACAGAATGGTGTGGATATACCCCCCCAACAACAGAATGGTGTGGATATACCCCCAACAGAATGGTGTGGATATACAACAACAGAATGGTGTGGATATACCCCCCATGGTGTGGATATACCCCCCAACAACAGAATGGTGTGGATATACCCCCCCAACAACAGAATGGTGTGGATATACCCCCCCCAACAACAGAATGGTGTGGATATACCCCCCCACAACAGAATGGTGTGGATATACCCCCCCCAACAACAGAATGGTGTGGATATACCCCCCCCCAACAACAGAATGGTGTGGATATACCCCCCCAACAACAGAATGGTGTGGATATACCCCCCAACAACAGAATGGTGTGGATATACCCCCCAACAACAGAATGGTGTGGATATACCCCCCAACAGACCAGAATGGTGTGGATATACCCCCCAACAACAGAATGGTGTGGATATACCCCCCCAACAACAGAATGGTGTGGATATACCCCCCAACAACAGAATGGTGTGGATATACCCAACAACAGAATGGTGTGGATATACCCCCCCCCAACAACAGAATGGTGTGGATATACCCCCCCCCCAACAACAGAATGGTGTGGATATACCCCCCCCCTTAACAACAGAATGGTGTGGATATACCCCCAACAACAGAATGGTGTGGATATACCCCCCCCAACAACAGAATGGTGTGGATATACCCCCCCCCAACAACAGAATGGTGTGGATATACCCCCAACAACAGAATGGTGTGGATATACCCCCAACAACAGAATGGTGTGGATATACCCCCCCCCACAACAGAATGGTGTGGATATACCCCCCAACAACAGAATGGTGTGGATATACCCCCCCAACAACAGAATGGTGTGGATATACCCCCCAACAACAGAATGGTGTGGATATACCCCCCAACAACAGAATGGTGTGGATATACCCCCCCCCAACAACAGAATGGTGTGGATATACCCCCCAGACAACAACAGAATGGTGTGGATATACCCCCCCCAACAACAGAATGGTGTGGATATACCCCCCAACAACAGAATGGTGTGGATATACCCCCCAACAACAGAATGGTGTGGATATACCCCCCCCCCAACAACAGAATGGTGTGGATATACCCCCCCCCAACAACAGAATGGTGTGGATATACCCCCCCCCAACAACAGAATGGTGTGGATATACCCCCAACAACAGAATGGTGTGGATATACCCCCAACAACAGAATGGTGTGGATATACCCCCCAACAACAGAATGGTGTGGATATACCCCCAACAACAGAATGGTGTGGATATACCCCCCCCCCAACAACAGAATGGTGTGGATATACCCCCCCCCAACAACAGAATGGTGTGGATATACCCCCCCCAACAACAGAATGGTGTGGATATACCCCCCAACAACAGAATGGTGTGGATATACCCCCCCCCCCCAACAACAGAATGGTGTGGATATACCCCCCAACAACAGAATGGTGTGGATATACCCCCAACAACAACAGAATGGTGTGGATATACCCCCCAACAACAGAATGGTGTGGATATACCCCCCCCAACAACCCCCAACAACAGAATGGTGTGGATATACCCCCCAACAACAGAATGGTGTGGATATACCCCCCAACAACAGAATGGTGTGGATATACCCCCCCAACAACAGAATGGTGTGGATATACCCCCAACAACAGAATGGTGTGGATATACCCCCCAACAACAGAATGGTGTGGATATACCCCCCAACAGACATATACCCCCCAACAACAGAATGGTGTGGATATACCCCCCCCCAACAACAGAATGGTGTGGATATACCCCCCCCCAACAACAGAATGGTGTGGATATACCCCCCCCCCCAACAACAGAATGGTGTGGATATACCCCCCCCCCAACAACAGAATGGTGTGGATATACCCCCCCAACAACAGAATGGTGTGGATATACCCCCAACAACAGAATGGTGTGGATATACCCCCCCCAACAACAGAATGGTGTGGATATACCCCCCCAACAACAGAATGGTGTGGATATACCCCCCCAACAACAGAATGGTGTGGATATACCCCCCCACAACAGAATGGTGTGGATATACCCCCCAACAACAGAATGGTGTGGATATACCCCCCCCCAACAACAGAATGGTGTGGATATACCCCCCCAACAACAGAATGGTGTGGATATACCCCCAACAACAGAATGGTGTGGATATACCCCCCCAACAACAGAATGGTGTGGATATACCCCCCCCCCAACAACAGAATGGTGTGGATATACCCCCCCAACAACAGAATGGTGTGGATATACCCCCCCAACAACAGAATGGTGTGGATATACCCCCCCAACAACAGAATGGTGTGGATATACCCCCAACAACAGAATGGTGTGGATATACCCCCCCAACAACAGAATGGTGTGGATATACCCCCCCAACAACAGAATGGTGTGGATATACCCCCCCCAACAACAGAATGGTGTGGATATACCCCCCCAACAACAGAATGGTGTGGATATACCCCCCCCCCCCCCAACAGAATGGTGTGGATATACCCCCCCCCCAACAACAGAATGGTGTGGATATACCCCCCCAACAACAGAATGGTGTGGATATACCCCCCCCCCAACAACAGAATGGTGTGGATATACCCCCCCCCCAACAACAGAATGGTGTGGATATACCCCCCAACAGAATGGTGTGGATATACCCCCCCCCCTAACAACAGAATGGTGTGGATATACCCCCCCAACAACAGAATGGTGTGGATATACCCCCCCAACAACAGAATGGTGTGGATATACCCCCCCCCCAACAACAGAATGGTGTGGATATACCCCCCAACAACAGAATGGTGTGGATATACCCCCCCCCAACAACAGAATGGTGTGGATATACCCCCCCAACAACAGAATGGTGTGGATATACCCCCAACAACAGAATGGTGTGGATATACCCCCCCAACAACAGAATGGTGTGGATATACCCCCCAACAACAGAATGGTGTGGATATACCCCCCCCAACAGAATGGTGTGGATATACCCCCCAACAACAGAATGGTGTGGATATACCCCCCAACAACAGAATGGTGTGGATATACCCCCCCAACAACAGAATGGTGTGGATATACCCCCCAACAACAGAATGGTGTGGATATACCCCCCCCCCCAACAACAGAATGGTGTGGATATACCCCCCCCCCCAACAACAGAATGGTGTGGATATACCCCCAACAACAGAATGGTGTGGATATACCCCCCCAACAACAGAATGGTGTGGATATACCCCCCCCCCAACAACAGAATGGTGTGGATATACCCCCCCCAACAACAGAATGGTGTGGATATACCCCCCAACAACAGAATGGTGTGGATATACCCCCCCCCCCAACAACAGAATGGTGTGGATATACCCCCCCCCCCCCAACAACAGAATGGTGTGGATATACCCCCCAACAACAGAATGGTGTGGATATACCCCCCCAACAGAATGGTGTGGATATACCCCCCAACAACAGAATGGTGTGGATATACCCCCCCCAACAACAGAATGGTGTGGATATACCCCCCCCCAACAACAGAATGGTGTGGATATACCCCCCCCCCCCAACAACAGAATGGTGTGGATATACCCCCCCCCAACAACAGAATGGTGTGGATATACCCCCCAACAACAGAATGGTGTGGATATACCCCCCCCCCAACAACAGAATGGTGTGGATATACCCCCAACAACAGAATGGTGTGGATATACCCCCCCCCAACAACAGAATGGTGTGGATATACCCCCAACAACAGAATGGTGTGGATATACCCCCCCCAACAACAGAATGGTGTGGATATACCCCCCCCCAACAACAGAATGGTGTGGATATACCCCCCCCCCCAACAACAGAATGGTGTGGATATACCCCCCAACAACAGAATGGTGTGGATACCCCCCAACAACAGAATGGTGTGGATATACCCCCCCAACAACAGAATGGTGTGGATATACCCCCCCCCAACAACAGAATGGTGTGGATATACCCCCAAACAACAGAATGGTGTGGATATACCCCCCCAACAACAGAATGGTGTGGATATACCCCCCCCCCCAACAACAGAATGGTGTGGATATACCCCCCCCAACAACAGAATGGTGTGGATATACCCCCCCCCCACAACAGAATGGTGTGGATATACCCCCCCCCAACAACAGAATGGTGTGGATATACCCCCCCCAACAACAGAATGTGTGGATACCCCAACAACAGAATGGTGTGGATATACCCCCCCCCAACAACAGAATGGTGTGGATATACCCCCCCAACAACAGAATGGTGTGGATATACCCCCCCCAACAACAGAATGGTGTGGATATACCCCCCCAGAATGGTGTGGATATACCCCCCCAACAACAGAATGGTGTGGATATACCCCCCCAACAACAGAATGGTGTGGATATACCCCCCAACAACAGAATGGTGTGGATATACCCCCCCCAACAACAGAATGGTGTGGATATACCCCCCAACAACAGAATGGTGTGGATATACCCCCCCAACAACAGAATGGTGTGGATATACCCCCCCAACAACAGAATGGTGTGGATATACCCCCCCCACAACAGAATGGTGTGGATATACCCCCAACAACAGAATGGTGTGGATATACCCCCCAACAACAGAATGGTGTGGATATACCCCCCCCCAACAACAGAATGGTGTGGATATACCCCCCAACAACAGAATGGTGTGGATATACCCCCCCCCCAACAACAGAATGGTGTGGATATACCCCCAACAACAGAATGGTGTGGATATACCCCCCCCCCCCCCCCCCAACAACAGAATGGTGTGGATATACCCCCCAACAACAGAATGGTGTGGATATACCCCCCCAACAACAGAATGGTGTGGATATACCCCCCCCCAACAACAGAATGGTGTGGATATACCCCCCCCAACAACAGAATGGTGTGGATATACCCCCCCCCCCCAACAACAGAATGGTGTGGATATACCCCCCCCCAACAACAGAATGGTGTGGATATACCCCCCCCCCCAACAACAGAATGGTGTGGATATACCCCCCCCCAACAACAGAATGGTGTGGATATACCCCCCAACAACAGAATGGTGTGGATATACCCCCCCAACAACAGAATGGTGTGGATATACCCCCCCAACAACAGAATGGTGTGGATATACCCCCCAACAACAGAATGGTGTGGATATACCCCCCCCCCAACAACAGAATGGTGTGGATATACCCCCCCCCAACAACAGAATGGTGTGGATATACCCCCCCCCCCAACAACAGAATGGTGTGGATATACCCCCCAACAACAGAATGGTGTGGATATACCCCCCAACAGAATGGTGTGGATATACCCCCCCACAACAGAATGGTGTGGATATACCCCCCCCAACAACAGAATGGTGTGGATATACCCCCCCCCCAACAGAATGGTGTGGATATACCCCCAACAACAGAATGGTGTGGATATACCCCCCAACAACAGAATGGTGTGGATATACCCCCCCAACAACAGAATGGTGTGGATATACCCCCCCCAACAACAGAATGGTGTGGATATACCCCCCCCAACAACAGAATGGTGTGGATATACCCCCCCCCAACAACAGAATGGTGTGGATATACCCCCCAACAACAGAATGGTGTGGATATACCCCCCCAACAACAGAATGGTGTGGATATACCCCCCCCAACAACAGAATGGTGTGGATATACCCCCCCCCACAACAGAATGGTGTGGATATACCCCCCAACAACAGAATGGTGTGGATATACCCCCCCCCAACAACAGAATGGTGTGGATATACCCCCCCCCCAACAACAGAATGGTGTGGATATACCCCCCCAACAACAGAATGGTGTGGATATACCCCCAACAACAGAATGGTGTGGATATACCCCCCCAACAACAGAATGGTGTGGATATACCCCCCCCCCAACAACAGAATGGTGTGGATATACCCCCCCCAACAACAGAATGGTGTGGATATACCCCCAACAACAGAATGGTGTGGATATACCCCCCCCCAACAACAGAATGGTGTGGATATACCCCCCCCCAACAACAGAATGGTGTGGATATACCCCCCCCCCAACAACAGAATGGTGTGGATATACCCCCCAACAACAGAATGGTGTGGATATACCCCCCCCAACAACAGAATGGTGTGGATATACCCCCCCCCCAACAACAGAATGGTGTGGATATACCCCCCCCCCAACAACAGAATGGTGTGGATATACCCCCCCCCCCCCCAACAACAGAATGGTGTGGATATACCCCCCCCAACAACAGAATGGTGTGGATATACCCCCCCAACAACAGAATGGTGTGGATATACCCCCCCCAACAACAGAATGGTGTGGATATACCCCCCAACAACAGAATGGTGTGGATATACCCCCCAACAACAGAATGGTGTGGATATACCCCCCAACAACAGAATGGTGTGGATATACCCCCCCCCCAACAACAGAATGGTGTGGATATACCCCCCCAACAACAGAATGGTGTGGATATACCCCCCAACAACAGAATGGTGTGGATATACCCCCCCCCAACAACAGAATGGTGTGGATATACCCCCCCCCAACAACAGAATGGTGTGGATATACCCCCCCCAACAACAGAATGGTGTGGATATACCCCCCAACAACAGAATGGTGTGGATATACCCCCCCCCAACAACAGAATGGTGTGGATATACCCCCCCAACAACAGAATGGTGTGGATATACCCCCCCCCAACAACAGAATGGTGTGGATATACCCCCCCCAACAACAGAATGGTGTGGATATACCCCCCAACAACAGAATGGTGTGGATATACCCCCCAACAACAGAATGGTGTGGATATACCCCCCCAACAACAGAATGGTGTGGATATACCCCCCCCCAACAGAATGGTGTGGATATACCCCCCCAACAGAATGGTGTGGATATACCCCCCAACAACAGAATGGTGTGGATATACCCCCCAACAACAGAATGGTGTGGATATACCCCCCAACAACAGAATGGTGTGGATATACCCCCCAACAACAGAATGGTGTGGATATACCCCCCAACAACAGAATGGTGTGGATATACCCCCCCAACAACAGAATGGTGTGGATATACCCCCCCAACAACAGAATGGTGTGGATATACCCCCCCCAACAACAGAATGGTGTGGATATACCCCCCCAACAACAGAATGGTGTGGATATACCCCCCAACAACAGAATGGTGTGGATATACCCCCCCAACAACAGAATGGTGTGGATATACCCCCCCCCAACAACAGAATGGTGTGGATATACCCCCCCCAACAACAGAATGGTGTGGATATACCCCCCCCCAACAGAATGGTGTGGATATACCCCCCCAACAACAGAATGGTGTGGATATACCCCCAACAACAGAATGGTGTGGATATACCCCCCAACAACAGAATGGTGTGGATATACCCCCAACAACAGAATGGTGTGGATATACCCCCCCCCAACAACAGAATGGTGTGGATATACCCCCCCAACAACAGAATGGTGTGGATATACCCCCCCCCAACAACAGAATGGTGTGGATATACCCCCCAACAACAGAATGGTGTGGATATACCCCCCCCAACAACAGAATGGTGTGGATATACCCCCCAACAACAGAATGGTGTGGATATACCCCCCCCCCCCCAACAACAGAATGGTGTGGATATACCCCCCAACAACAGAATGGTGTGGATATACCCCCCCCCCCAACAACAGAATGGTGTGGATATACCCCCCAACAACAGAATGGTGTGGATATACCCCCAACAACAGAATGGTGTGGATATACCCCCCAACAACAGAATGGTGTGGATATACCCCCCCCAACAACAGAATGGTGTGGATATACCCCCCAACAGAATGGTGTGGATATACCCCCCCCCAACAGAATGGTGTGGATATACCCCCCCAACAACAGAATGGTGTGGATATACCCCCCCCCAACAACAGAATGGTGTGGATATACCCCCCCAACAGAATGGTGTGGATATACCCCCCCCAACAACAGAATGGTGTGGATATACCCCCCAACAACAGAATGGTGTGGATATACCCCCCCCCAACAACAGAATGGTGTGGATATACCCCCCCAACAACAGAATGGTGTGGATATACCCCCCCCAACAGAATGGTGTGGATATACCCCCCAACAACAGAATGGTGTGGATATACCCCCCCAACAACAGAATGGTGTGGATATACCCCCCCAACAGAATGGTGTGGATATACCCCCCCCCCCCAACAACAGAATGGTGTGGATATACCCCCCAACAACAGAATGGTGTGGATATACCCCCAACAACAGAATGGTGTGGATATACCCCCCAACAACAGAATGGTGTGGATATACCCCCCAACAACAGAATGGTGTGGATATACCCCCCCCCAACAACAGAATGGTGTGGATATACCCCCCAACAACAGAATGGTGTGGATATACCCCCAACCAGAATGGTGTGGATATACCCCAACAACAGAATGGTGTGGATATACCCCCCAACAACAGAATGGTGTGGATATACCCCCCAACAACAGAATGGTGTGGATATACCCCCAACAGAATGGTGTGGATATACCCCCAACAACAGAATGGTGTGGATATACCCCCCCAACAACAGAATGGTGTGGATATACCCCCCCCCAACAACAGAATGGTGTGGATATACCCCCCCCAACAACAGAATGGTGTGGATATACCCCCCCAACAACAGAATGGTGTGGATATACCCCCCCCAACAACAGAATGGTGTGGATATACCCCCCAACAACAGAATGGTGTGGATATACCCCCCCCCAACAACAGAATGGTGTGGATATACCCCCCAACAACAGAATGGTGTGGATATACCCCCCAACAACAGAATGGTGTGGATATACCCCCCCCCTAACAACAGAATGGTGTGGATATACCCCCCCCCCCCCAACAACAGAATGGTGTGGATATACCCCCCCAACAACAGAATGGTGTGGATATACCCCCCCCCCCAACAACAGAATGGTGTGGATATACCCCCCCCTAACAACAGAATGGTGTGGATATACCCCCCAACAACAGAATGGTGTGGATATACCCCCCCCCCCAACAACAGAATGGTGTGGATATACCCCCCAACAACAGAATGGTGTGGATATACCCCCCAACAACAGAATGGTGTGGATATACCCCCCCCCAACAACAGAATGGTGTGGATATACCCCCCCCAACAACAGAATGGTGTGGATATACCCCCCCCAACAACAGAATGGTGTGGATATACCCCCCCCCCCCAACAACAGAATGGTGTGGATATACCCCCCAACAACAGAATGGTGTGGATATACCCCCCCAACAACAGAATGGTGTGGATATACCCCCCCCCAACAACAGAATGGTGTGGATATACCCCCCCCCCCAACAACAGAATGGTGTGGATATACCCCCCCCCCAACAACAGAATGGTGTGGATATACCCCCCCAACAACAGAATGGTGTGGATATACCCCCCCCAACAACAGAATGGTGTGGATATACCCCCCCCAACAACAGAATGGTGTGGATATACCCCCCCAACAACAGAATGGTGTGGATATACCCCCAACAACAGAATGGTGTGGATATACCCCCCCCCCAACAACAGAATGGTGTGGATATACCCCCCCCCAACAACAGAATGGTGTGGATATACCCCCCAACAACAGAATGGTGTGGATATACCCCCCCCAACAACAGAATGGTGTGGATATACCCCCCCAACAACAGAATGGTGTGGATATACCCCCAACAACAGAATGGTGTGGATATACCCCCCCCAACAACAGAATGGTGTGGATATACCCCCCCAACAACAGAATGGTGTGGATATACCCCCCCAACAACAGAATGGTGTGGATATACCCCCCCCCCAACAACAGAATGGTGTGGATATACCCCCCCCCAACAACAGAATGGTGTGGATATACCCCCCCCACAACAGAATGGTGTGGATATACCCCCCAACAACAGAATGGTGTGGATATACCCCCCAACAACAGAATGGTGTGGATATACCCCCCAACAACAGAATGGTGTGGATATACCCCCCCCAACAACAGAATGGTGTGGATATACCCCCCCCAACAACAGAATGGTGTGGATATACCCCCCAACAACAGAATGGTGTGGATATACCCCCCCCCAACAACAGAATGGTGTGGATATACCCCCCCAACAGAATGGTGTGGATATACCCCCCAACAACAGAATGGTGTGGATATACCCCCAACAACAGAATGGTGTGGATATACCCCCCCCCAACAACAGAATGGTGTGGATATACCCCCCCCCCAACAACAGAATGGTGTGGATATACCCCCCAACAACAGAATGGTGTGGATATACCCCCCCCCAACAACAGAATGGTGTGGATATACCCCCCCCCCCAACAGAATGGTGTGGATATACCCCCCCCTAACAACAGAATGGTGTGGATATACCCCCCAACAACAGAATGGTGTGGATATACCCCCCCCAACAACAGAATGGTGTGGATATACCCCCCCCACAACAGAATGGTGTATATACCCCCCAACAACAGAATGGTGTGGATATACCCCCCCCCCAACAGAATGGTGTGGATATACCCCCCCCCCCAACAGAATGGTGTGGATATACCCCCAACAACAGAATGGTGTGGATATACCCCCCCAACAACAGAATGGTGTGGATATACCCCCCCAACAACAGAATGGTGTGGATATACCCCCCCACAACAGAATGGTGTGGATATACCCCCCCCCAACAACAGAATGGTGTGGATATACCCCCAACAACAGAATGGTGTGGATATACCCCCCCCAACAACAGAATGGTGTGGATATACCCCCCCCCCAACAACAGAATGGTGTGGATATACCCCCCAACAACAGAATGGTGTGGATATACCCCCCCCACAACAGAATGGTGTGGATATACCCCCCAACAACAGAATGGTGTGGATATACCCCCACAACAGAATGGTGTGGATATACCCCCCCCCCAACAACAGAATGGTGTGGATATACCCCCCAACAACAGAATGGTGTGATATACCCCCCCAACAACAGAATGGTGTGGATATACCCCCCCCCCAACAACAGAATGGTGTGGATATACCCCCCCCAACAACAGAATGGTGTGGATATACCCCCCAACAACAGAATGGTGTGGATATACCCCCCAACAACAGAATGGTGTGGATATACCCCCCCCAACAACAGAATGGTGTGGATATACCCCCCAACAACAGAATGGTGTGGATATACCCCCCCCAACAACAGAATGGTGTGGATATACCCCCCCCCCCCCAACAACAGAATTGTGGATATACCCCCCCCCAACAACAGAATGGTGTGGATATACCCCCCCAACAACAGAATGGTGTGGATATACCCCCCCAACAACAGAATGGTGTGGATATACCCCCAACAATAGAATGGTGTGGATATACCCCCCCAACAACAGAATGGTGTGGATATACCCCCCCCTATGAGAATGGTGTGGATATATAATTCTAACAACAGAATGGTGTGGATATACCCCCCCCAACAAATGGTGTGGATATACAGAATGGAATGGTGTGGATATACCCCCCAACAACAGAATGGTGTGGATATACCCCCCCCCAACAACAGAATGGTGTGGATATACCCCCCCAACAACAGAATGGTGTGGATATACCCCCCCCCCAACAACAGAATGGTGTGGATATACCCCCCCCCCACAACAGAATGGTGTGGATATACCCCCCCCACAACAGAATGGTGTGGATATACCCCCCCCCAACAACAGAATGGTGTGGATATACCCCCCCCAACAACAGAATGGTGTGGATATACCCCCCCCAATAATATATCCCATAATAATAATAATTCTATTATAATTCTATGAGTAATTCTATGAGTAATTCTATATGTAATTCTACATGTAATTCTATTATAATTCTATGAGTAATTCTATGAGTAATTCTATATGTAATTCTACATGTAATTCTATTATAATTCTATGAGTAATTCTACATGTAATTCTATACATAATTCTACGTGTAATTCTACATGTAATTCTATTATAATTCTATGAGTAATTCTATATGTAATTCTATATGTTATTCTATATTTAATTCTACATGTAATTCTACATGTAATTCTATACATAATTCTACGTGTAATTCTACATGTAATTCTATTATAATTCTATGAGTAATTCTATATGTAATTCTACATGTAATTCTATTATAATTCTATATGTAATTCTATATGTAATTCTATAGTAATTCTATGAGTAATTCTATAGTAATTCTATGAGTAATTCTATAGTAATTCTATATGGTAATTCTATATGTAATTCTATAGTAATTCTATGAGTAATTCTATATGTAATTCTATGAGTAATTCTATATGTAATTCTATATGTAATTCTATAGTAATTCTATAGTAATTCTATGAGTAATTCTATAGTAATTCTATGAGTAATTCTATATGTAATTCTATATGTAATTCTATGAGTAATTCTATATGTAATTCTATGAGTAATTCTATATGTAATTCTATATGTAATTCTATATGTAATTCTATATATAATTACATGTGTAATTCTATATATAATTCTATATGTAATTATATATGTAATTCTATGGGTAATTCTATATATAATTCTATATGTAATTCTATGGGTAATTCTATATGTAATTCAATATGTAATTCTACATGTAATTCTATATTTAATTCTATATGTAATTCTATATTTAATTCTACATGTAATTCTATATGTAATTCTATATGTAATTCTATATGTAATTCAATATGTAATTCTACATGTAATTCTATATGTAATTCTATATTTAATTCTACATGTAATTCTATATGTAATTCTATATATAATTCTACATGTAATTCTACATGTAATTCTATATTTAATTCTACATGTAATTCTATATGTAATTCTATATTTAATTCTACATGTAATTCTATATATAATTCCGTATGTAATTCTATGGGTAATTCTATATGTAATTCTACATGTAATTCTATATATAATTCCGTATGTAATTCTACGAGTATCATACTCACCTAGATCCTTCCCTGTGGTGAGGCAGCGTACTGACCTACATGCCATGGTAGCTAATCAACTGGTCAAAATCACAGTCCTAATCACTAGATCATCACATTGATCGTTTCAGAGCTCAGTGTTGCAGACGTACAGACAGAGGCTGTCATGGGCCCATGGTAAGTAGAGAGTCAACCCTCCGGAGGCCAGGTCTCTCTGTCCGGTAGTAGCCTACAGAAGAACACCGTGGAATGAAGCCGTGACCTGTAGAATGCGTGATGTGATGATGTCACAAGAGAGATAGAACACGGCCGGCCGACGACGCTCTCCTCATTGTGACGTCATAATAGCGCCTGGAGACCGGAGAGGACTTGGTGGAATGTTCTCACCAGGCTACCTGGGGTGGCAGGTAGGGAGCGTACTGATCTACATCACGCATCAATAATACAAAACAATTCATTTATACTGACTTCTCACGCCCACACATACACACAAACATACACACACACACACAAACATACGCACACACATACACACACACATACACACAAACATACGCACAAACATACACACACACATACAAACATACACAAACATACACACACACACACACAAACATACACACAAACATACACACGCACACACAAACATACACAAACATACGCACGAACAAACATACACACACACACACAAACATACGCACAAACATACACACACATACACACAAACATACGCACAAACATACACAAACATACACACACACATACACACAAACACACACACACAAACATACACACAAACATACGCACAAACATACACACACAAACATACGCACACACATGTCCTGCTACACTGTCTGTCTCACTACCCAGCTGACAGAGATAGTGACCTTGTCCTGCTACACTGTCTCACTACCCAGCCGACAGAGATAGTGACCTTGTCCTGCTACACTGTCTCACTACCCAGCCGACAGAGATAGTGACCTTGTCCTGCTACACTGTCTCACTACCCAGCCGACAGAGATAGTGACCTTGTCCTGCTACACTGTCTCACTACCCAGCCGACAGAGATAGTGACCTTGTCCTGCTACACTGTCTCACTACCCAGCCGACAGAGATAGTGACCTTGTCCTGCTACACTGTCTCACTACCCAGCCGACAGAGATAGTGACCTTGTCCTGCTACACTGTCTCACTACCCAGCCGACAGAGATAGTGACCTTGTCCTGCTACACTGTCTGTCTCGCTACCCAGCTGACAGAGATAGTGACCTTGTCCTGCTACACTGTCTCACTACCCAGCCGACAGAGATAGTGACCTTGTCCTGCTACACTGTCTGTCTCACTACCCAGCCGACAGAGATAGTGACCTTGTCCTGCTACACACACTGTCTGTCTCACTACCCAGCCGACAGAGATAGTGACCTTGTCCTGCTACACTGTCTCACTACCCAGCCGACAGAGATAGTGACCTTGTCCTGCTACACTGTCTGTCTCGCTACCCAGCCGACAGAGATAGTGACCTTGTCCTGCTACACTGTCTGTCTCACATCCCAGCCGACAGAGATAGTGACCTTGTCCTCGAGACGTACTCCCCGTTCTCTCCCAAATCTCTAGTCAGGTCGGCACCGAGCTCAGACAGTCTGTGTTTAAAACACCATAAAGACATTGTTTCACCCTAATTCTGACTAGGACTACACATTTATTGATTATGATTTCATACATTCTGATCAATATGTTTCAGGGCGGAATATTCTAATCATTCAATTAACAGACAATTCTCACCTACCACAAACATAGTCTACTTAAACTAAAAAACACACTCAAAATGATACGTTTTCACGTCTCTGTGGAACACACCGTGTAAACATTCACAGTGCAGGGTGGGAAAAGTATGTGAACCCTTGTATATAATGACTGGTTGACCCTCCTTTGGCAGCAATAACATCAACCAAACGTTCTCTGTAGTTGCAGATCAGACCAGAGCAACAGTCAACAGGAATGTCCTCTTGACAAAACTGTTTCAGTTCAAATTCTTAGGATGTCTGGTGTGAACGCCTCTCTTGAGGTCGTCCCACAGCATCTCAGTCGGGTTGAGGTCAGGACTGGGTCACTCCAGAAGGCGTATTGTCCTTCTGTTGAAGCCGTTCTGTTGTTGATTTCCTTCTGTGTTTCCTGTTGCATCACCCAACTTCTGTCGAGCTTCAACAGGCGGACAGATAGCCCAACATTCTCCTGCAAAATGTCTTGATAATCTTTGGGAAGAATTGGTGCGCTGTGCCTTTTTTTCTCTCCACACAGAGTGTTGTGTGTTCCTTCAAAACAACTTCATTTGAGTTTAATCTGTCCACAGAGTATTTTGACAGTAGCGCTGTGGAACATCCAGGTGCAATTTTGCAATCTTCAGACTTTTTTTTTTTTTTTGGACAGCGGTGGCTTCTTCCGTGGTGTCCTCCGATGAACACCATTATTGTTTAGTGTTTTACGCATCGTAGACTCGTCAACAGAGATGTCCGCATGTTCCAGAGATTTCTGTAAGTCTTTAGCTGATACTCTAGGATTCTTCTTCACCTCATTGAGCATTCTGCGCTGTGCTCTTGCAGTCATCTTTGCAGGACGGCCACTCCTTTTAATTTAACCTTTATTTACAAATTATGATTTATGAAGACAGCCTACCACCGGCCAAACCCGGACAATGCTGAGCCAATTGTGCGCCTCCCAATCACGGCCGGATGTGATACAGCCTGGAATAGAACCAGGGCACTGTGCTGAGATGCAGTGCCTTAGACAGCTGCGCCACTCGGGGAGCCCCATAACAGAGATGGTAACAACACAGTACATTTGCAAGAGGGACAACTAGTTACTAAAGCTAGCGCTGTGATTGGAGCGTTTTGCTTCCGTAGCTGCGCAGACACGGAGAACCTCGCTGGAGCTGTCATCTGGAAAGGGAGGAGAGGAACAGAAGAGAAGAACAAAATAAACGCAGCGAGGACGCGAACACTCAAGAAAGAGGTGAGTGATGTGGAATGTCCAGAATGCATTTCTCTTGAATAAAGGAGTTGCGTGTCACCGTTATAACGGGCACACGACTAGAAACAGTTACGTGTCTCTGGCGTGAATAGGCTACGAACTTTTTTTCATATTCCTTTAGGCAAACGCGTCAGTGTTTGGTTGAGTTGGGGGGGTTTAATGTGTTGTAAAGTCTGGAGGAGGTGAGGGGAGAGAAAAGAAAGAGATAAGAGACGAGGGCCTGCGACGACAGATGAGCACGTCTCTCTCCCACCTCCCCACCTCTGTCTCAACCATGAACAACTTTCTCTTGTTTCTTTCCAGACAATAGTGTAGCTCTACATTGAACTGTAGACTGTGTGTGGAATTGGTGAGCCTTTATCTACAGTTGCACGGTTGTAGAAATCATTCACAGGGCTGTGCTTTGCAACCCGAGATAAAGACAGTTTCAGGGTGGATATCCGTAGAATATCCCACTTGAAACGGTTTTTACCTCGGTGCTTTGCAACAAACCGTGGAGCCAAACACTGTGCGCAGCCGGTTGTGGGTTAAACTAGCGGAGTAGTAGTCAGGTTCGTTAAGGTCGTCTTCTCCACGGTGTCGGTAGTCTTCTCCACGGTGTCGGTAGTAATTGCGCTGTTATTACACCGTTGCCCTGTCAGTGTGATGGTGGACTGTAGGCTAGTTAGACCACAGACACCATTGACTATTGCCTTGACGACTATAGGGAGCAGCGCTACTCTGTGGATGTGAGTTGAGTCTTGGGACGTGATGGAGACGAGTCTACTGACTACCCTGTTACCGCTACTTACTTGTCTTGTTACCCCGGAATGTGTTTCATGGGATGTTTACAGTGTTGTTGATGTCCCCACTCTGTGATGGTATTCACAGCTGTGTGTTGGGTTAAAAGCTGCAGTAGGTCACGTTTTGAGGCGACCCGAACAAATTCACATAGAAATTACCCTCTTATATATAATACTCTTATTTTGTAGACTCGCCCCAGCTGCACAGTCTACCCTCCTGTTATCTATAATACTGTAATGACCTGACTAGATCATAAATGAACAATTGTCCAGACAGAGGCTTGAGTTTGCGAATTGACGGTTTATTAAACCAACTTTACACAGGCTACTGTTTGGGCCGTAGCACACGCCAAAAAGATGACAGATAACCCACAAGCCAATCGTGACCTTCTCTTGGGAAGCCCAGACGTAAGAGAGAGAGAACAAAAAGCTGAACCTGGTCTTAACTTCCAATGCTCCACCCCCCTGCCCAACCCCCCTCCACGCCACTCCGCCAACCACCAGGATGCCCGGCATCAGAACATTCCAGGCATTCCCGTGATTGGCAGATAGCAGGTTGATTGACATGTCGGACCCCGCGAACACTGAGTACTGGTCAGTACAACACAACCACCTCCTAGCCTAACACATAACACACAGCTGTCTGTGCGGGTCGCTACAATACTCTTATTTTGTAGACTCGCCTACCTGCACAGTCTACCCACCTGTTATCTATAATACTCTTATTTTGTAGACTCGCCTACCTGCACAGTCTACCCACCTGTTATCTATAATACTCTTATTTTGTAGACTCGCCTACCTGCACAGTCTACCCTCCTGTTATCTATAATACTCTTATTTTGTAGACTCGCCTACCTGCACAGTCTCCCCTGCTGTTATCTATAATACTCTTATTTTGTAGACTCGCCTACCTGCACAGTCTACCCACCTGTTATCTATAATACTCTTATTTTGTAGACTCGCCTACCTGCACAGTCTCCCCTGCTGTTATCTATAATACTCTTATTTTGTAGACTCGCCTACCTGCACAGTCTCCCCACCTGTTATCTATAATACTCTTATTTTGTAGACTATAATCTACCCACCTGTTATCTATAATACTTTATTTTGTAGACTCGCCCAGCTGCACAGTCTACCCACCTGTTATCTATAATACTCTTATTTTGTAGACTCGCCCCAGCTGCACAGTCTACCCACCTGTTATCTATAATACTCTTATTTTGTAGACTCGCCTGTCTACCCACCTGTTATCTATAATACTCTTATTTTGTAGACTCGCCCCAGCTGCACAGTCTACCCACCTGTTATCTATAATACTCTTATTTTGTAGACTCGCCCCAGCTGCACAGTCTACCCACCTGTTATCTATAATACTCTTATTTTGTAGACTAGCCCCAGCTGCACAGTCTACCCTGCTGTTATCTATAATACTCTTATTTTGTAGACTCGCCCCAGCTGCACAGTCTACCAGTGTATCCGTACCCATTGGATGCAGTGATCACAATATAATGACTAGTCAACTAGCACAGCCTATCTGCACTCATGTCAAACGTGCTAGTCTACCTGCTAGTCGACCTGCTAGTCGACCTGCTAGTCTACCTGCTAGTCTACCTGCTAGTCTGCCTGCTAGTCTACCTGCTGCTACCTGCTACCTGCTAGTCTACCTGCTAGTCACCTGCTAGTCTACCTGCTAGTCTACCTGCTAGTCACCTGCTAGTCAACCTGCTACCTGCTAGTCTACCTGCTAGTCTACCTGCTAGTCTACCTGCTAGTCAACCAGCACAGCCTATCTGCACTCATGTCTGCACTAGTCTACCTGCAGTCTACCTGCTAGTCTACCTGTAGTCTCAACCTGCTAGTCTACCTGCTAGTCTACCTGCTAGTCTACCTGCTAGTCTACCTGCTAGTCAACCAGCACAGCCTATCTGCACTCATGTCAAACCTGCTAGTCTACCTGCTAGTCTACCTGCTAGTCTACCTGCTAGTCTACCTGCTAGTCTACCTGCTAGTCAACCTGCTAGTCAACCTGCTACTACCTGCTAGTCAACCAGCACAGCCTATCTGCACTCATGTCAAACCTGCTAGTCTACCTGCTAGTCTACCTGCTAGTCTACCTGCTCTACCTGCTAGTCTACCTGCTAGTCTACCTGCTAGTCTACCTGCTAGTCAACCTGCTAGTCTACCTGCTAGTCAACCAGCACAGCCTATCTGCACTCATGTCAAACCTGCTAGTCTACCTGCTAGTCTACCTGCTAGCTGCCTGCTAGTCAACCTGCTAGTCTACCTGCTAGTCTACCTGCTAGTCTGCTAGTCTACCTGCTACTCTGCCTGCTAGTCTGCCTGCTAGTCTGCCTGCTAGTCTACCTGCTAGTCTACCTGCTAGTCTACCTGCTAGTCTACCTGCTAGTCTGCCTGCTAACAACCTGCTAGTCAACCTGCTAGTCTACCTGCTAGTCTACCTGCTAGTCAGCCTGCTAGTCTACCTGCTAGTCTACCTGCTAGTCAACCTGCTAGTCAACCTGCTAGTCTACCTGCTAGTCTACCTGCTAGTCAACCAGCACAGCCTATCTGCACTCATGTCAAACCTGCTAGTCTGCCTGCTAGTCAGCCTGCTAGTCTGCCTGCTAGTCAACCTGCTAGTCAACCTGCTAGTCTACCTGCTAGTCTGCCTGCTAGTCAGCCTGCTAGTCAGCCTGCTAGTCTACCTGCTAGTCTACCTGCTAGTCTGCCTGCTAGTCAACCTGCTAGTCTACCTGCTAGTCTACCTGTTAGTCAGCCTGCTAGTCTACCTGCTAGTCTACCTGCTAGTCTACCTGCTAGTCTACCTGCTAGTCAACCAGCACAGCCTATCTGCACTCATGTCAAACCTGCTAGTCTACCTGCTAGTCTACCTGCTAGTCTACCTGCTAGTCTACCTGCTAGTCTACCTGCTAGTCTACCTGCTAGTCTGCCTGCTAGTCTGCCTGCTAGTCAACCTGCTAGTCAGCCTGCTAGTCTGCCTGCTAGTCAACCTGCTAGTCAACCTGCTAGTCTACCTGCTAGTCTGCCTGCTAGTCAGCCTGCTAGTCAGCCTGCTAGTCTACCTGCTAGTCTACCTGCTAGTCTGCCTGCTAGTCTACCTGCTACCCTGCTAGTCTACCTGCTAGTCTACCTGCTAGTCTGCTTGCTAGTCTGCCTGCTAGTCAACCTGCTAGTCAGCCTGCTAGTCTACCTGCTAGTCTGCCTGCTAGTCTACCTGCTAGTCTGCCTGCTAGTCAACCTGCTAGTCAACCTGCTAGTCAACCTGCTAGTCTACCTGCTAGTCTACCTGCTAGTCAGTCTACCTGCTAGTCTACCTGCTAGTCTACCTGCTAGTCTACCTGCTAGTCTACCTGCTAGTCAACCAGCACAGCCTATCTGCACTCATGTCAAACCTGCTAGTCTACCTGCTAGTCTACCTGCTAGTCTACCTGCTAGTCTACCTGCTAGTCTACCTGCTAGTCTGCCTGCTGGTCTGCCTGCTAGTCAACCTGCTAGTCAGCCTGCTAGTCTGCCTGCTAGTCAACCTGCTAGTCAACCTGCTAGTCTACCTGCTAGTCTGCCTGCTAGTCAGCCTGCTAGTCAGCCTGCTAGTCTACCTGCTAGTCTACCTGCTAGTCTGCCTGCTAGTCTACCTGCTAGTCTACCTGCTAGTCTACCTGCTAGTCTACCTGCTAGTCTGCTTGCTATGCCTGCTAGTCAACCTGCTAGTCAGCCTGCTAGTCTACCTGCTAGTCTACCTGCTAGTCTGCCTGCTAGTCTACCTGCTAGTCTGCCTGCTAGTCAACCTGCTAGTCAACCTGCTAGTCTACCTGCTAGTCTGCCTGCTAGTCAACCTGCTAGTCAACCTGCTAGTCAGCCTGCTAGTCTACCTGCTAGTCTACCTGCTAGTCTACCTGCTAGTCTGCCTGCTAGTCTACCTGCTAGTCAACCTGCTAGTCAACCTGATAGTCTACCTGCTAGTCTACCTGCTAGTCTACCTGCTAGTCTGCCTGCTAGTCTACCTGCTAGTCTACCTGCTAGTCAACCTGCTAGTCAACCTGCTAGTCTACCTGCTAGTCTACCTGCTAGTCAACCTGCTAGTCTACCTGCTAGTCTACCTGCTAGTCAACCTGCTAGTCAACCTGCTAGTCTACCTGCTAGTCAGCCTGCTAGTCTACCTGCTAGTCAACCTGCTAGTCTACCTGCTAGTCTACCTGCTAGTCTACCTGCTAGTCTACCTGCTAGTCTACCTGCTAGTCAACCAGCACAGCCTATCTGCACTCATGTCAAACCTGCTAGTCTACCTGCTAGTCTACCTGCTAGTCTACCTGCTAGTCTACCTGCTAGTCTGCCTGCTAGTCTGCCTGCTAGTCAACCTGCTAGTCAGCCTGCTAGTCTGCCTGCTAGTCAACCTGCTAGTCAACCTGCTAGTCTACCTGCTAGTCTGCCTGCTAGTCAGCCTGCTAGTCAGCCTGCTAGTCTACCTGCTAGTCTACCTGCTAGTCTGCCTGCTAGTCTACCTGCTAGTCTACCTGCTAGTCTACCTGCTAGTCTACCTGCTAGTCTGCTTGCTAGTCTGCCTGCTAGTCAACCTGCTAGTCAGCCTGCTAGTCTACCTGCTAGTCTACCTGCTAGTCTGCCTGCTAGTCTACCTGCTAGTCTGCCTGCTAGTCAACCTGCTAGTCAACCTGCTAGTCTACCTGCTAGTCTGCCTGCTAGTCAACCTGCTAGTCAACCTGCTAGTCAGCCTGCTAGTCTACCTGCTAGTCTACCTGCTAGTCTACCTGCTAGTCTGCCTGCTAGTCATCTACCTGCTAGTCAACCTGCTAGTCAACCTGCTAGTCTACCTGCTAGTCTACCTGCTAGTCTACCTGCTAGTCTGCCTGCTAGTCTACCTGCTAGTCTACCTGCTAGTCAACCTGCTAGTCAACCTGCTAGTCTACCTGCTAGTCTACCTGCTAGTCTACCTGCTAGTCTACCTGCTAGTCAGTGCTAGTCAACCTGCTAGTCAACCTGCTATCTACCTGTCTACCTGCTAGTCTACCTGCTAGTCAACCTGCTAGTCTACCTGCTAGTCTATCTGCTAGTCAACCTGCTAGTCAACCTGCTAGTCTACCTGCTAGTCTACCTGCTAGTCTACCTGCTAGTCTAGCTAGTCTGCCTGCTAGTCAGCCTGCTAGTCAACCTGCTAGTCTACCTGCTAGTCTACCTGCTAGTCTACCTGCTAGTCTACCTGCTAGTCTACCTGCTAGTCTTCCTGCTAGTCTACCTGCTAGTCTACCTGCTAGTCAACCAGCACAGCCTATCTGCACTCATGTCCATGTCAAATGACCAATGGGCACCAACATGTGAATTTCATGTTAAATAGGGTGTCAAATGAAAGCTAATAGTCTATTTTTTTGTTGTTGTTGTAAATTATGACATGTATATAAATACATTTTTCAATCATCCTCAAAATGAGGAATAAGTAAAGGCTTTGATTTCTGGTCAAACTGATGGAAACGGGTCGTAGAAAACATCTCTTAAAAATACACTTTTCCTGGTTCAATCAAAGGACTCCATTCTTTCTGAGTCAGTGTGTCATTGCTGAGACTCCTTTCTTTCTGAGTCAGTGTATAATGTCATCACCGACACTCCATTCTATCTGAGTCCGTGTGTCATGTCATCGCTGAGACTCCATTCTATCTGAGTTCATGTCTCATGTCATCGCTGAGACTCCATTCTTTCTGAGTCAGTGTGTCATGTCATCGCTGAGACTCCATTCTATCTGAGTCCGTGTGTCATGTCATCGCTGAGACTCCATACTATCTGAGTCCGTGTGTCATGTCATCGCTGAGACTCCATTCTATCTGAGTCCGTGTGTCATGTCATCGCTGAGACTCCATACTATCTGAGTCAGTGTGTAATGTCATCACCGACACTCCATACTATCTGAGTCAGTGTGTAATGTCATCACCGACACTCCATACTATCTGAGTCAGTGTGTAATGTCATCACCGACACTCCATACTATCTGAGTCAGTGTGTAATGTCATCACCGACACTCCATACTATCTGAGTCAGTGTGTAATGTCATCACCGACACTCCATACTATCTGAGTCAGTGTGTAATGTCATCACCGACACTCCATACTATCTGAGTCAGTGTGTAATGTCATCACCGACACTCCATACTATCTGAGTCAGTGTGTAATGTCATCACCGACACTCCATACTATATGAGTCCGTGTGTAATGTCATCACAGTTCTTACAGTAAATGTTTTAGTAAAATATTCAGTTTACATTTTTAAAAGTCGTCCTTCTTTATAGAGTTGTATGGTTTTTAAAAACTTTGAAATCAATGTTTTTTTTGTCGTGAAAAATGTTAGTCTCAGCTGATCCGTTACAGTGGAACTGTGCTGTTTGTCTTTCTGTTAATGGCCTGTTTATGTTGCAAGGGCTTCTGGGAAATTAATATAAATAACATTCATGTGAACAACTTTCCTGTGTTCTGAAGCAGTGTGTCTCTGTGTGTCTCTGGACAGACCCTGGTCTGCAGTGTGTTTCTGTGTCTCTCTGGACAGACCCTGGTCTGCAGTGTGTCTCTCTGGACAGACCCTGGTCTGCAGTGTGTCTCTCTGGACAGACCCTGGTCTGCAGTGTGTCTCTGTGTGTCTCTGGACAGACCCTGGTCTGCAGTGTGTCTCTGTGTGTCTCTGGACAGACCCTGGTCTGCAGTGTGTTTCTGTGTCTCTCTGGACAGACCCTGGTCTGCAGTGTGTTTCTGTGTCTCTCTGGACAGACCCTGGTCTGCAGTGTGTTTCTGTGTCTCTCTCGACAGACCCTGGTCTGCAGTGTGTTTCTGTGTCTCTCTGAACAGACCCTGGTCTGCAGTGTGTCTCTGTGTCTCTCTGGACAGACCCTGGTCTGCAGTGTGTTTGTGTGTCTCTCTCTGGACAGACCCTGGTCTGCAGTGTGTCTCTGTGTCTCTCTGGACAGACCCTGGTCTGCAGTGTGTCTCTCTGGACAGACCCTGGTCTGCAGTGTGTTTGTGTGTCTCTCTCTGGACAGACCCTGGTCTGCAGTGTGTTTCTGTCTCTCTCTGGACAGACCCTGGTCTGCAGTGTGTTTCTGTGTCTCTCTGGACAGACCCTGGTCTGCAGTGTGTTTCTGTCTCTCTCTGGACAGACCCTGGTCTGCAGTGTGTCTCTGTGTCTCTCTCTGGACAGACCCTGGTCTGCAGTGTGTCTCTGTCTCTCTGGACAGACCCTGGTCTGCAGTGTGTTTCTGTGTCTCTCTGGACAGACCCTGGTCTACAGTGTGTCTCTCTCTGGACAGACCCTGGTCTGCAGTGTGTTTCTGTGTCTCTCTGGACAGACCCTGGTCTGCAGTGTGTTTCTGTGTCTCTCTCTGGACAGACCCTGGTCTGCAGTGTGTTTCTGTGTCTCTCTGGACAGACCCTGGTCTGCAGTGTGTCTCTGTGTCTCTCTGGACAGACCCTGGTCTGCAGTGTGTCTCTGTGTCTCTCTGGACAGACCCTGGTCTGCAGTGTGTTTCTGTGTCTCTCTGGACAGACCCTGGTCTGCAGTGTGTTTCTGTGTCTCTCTGGACAGACCCTGGTCTGCAGTGTGTTTCTGTGTCTCTCTGGACAGACCCTGGTCTGCAGTGTGTTGTCTGGACAGACCCTGGTCTGCAGTGTGTCTCTGTGTCTCTCTGGACAGACCCTGGTCTGCAGTGTGTCTCTGTGTCTCTCTGGACAGACCCTGGTCTGCAGTGTATCTCTGTGTCTTTCTCTGGACAGACCCTGGTCTGCAGTGTGTCTCTCTGGACAAACCCTGGTCTGCAGTGTGTTTCTGTGTCTCTCTGGACAGACCCTGGTCTGCAGTGTGTATCTGTGTCTCTCTGGACAGACCCTGGTCTGCAGTGTGTTTCTGTGTCTCTCTGGACAGACCCTGGTCTGCAGTGTGTCTCTCTGGACAAACCCTGGTCTGCAGTGTGTTTCTGTGTCTCTCTGGACAGACCCTGGTCTGCAGTGTGTATCTGTGTCTCTCTGGACAGACCCTGGTCTGCAGTGTGTTTCTGTGTCTCTCTGGACAGACCCTGGTCTGCAGTGTGTCTCTGTCTCTCTCTGGACAGACCCTGGTCTGCAGTGTATCTCTGTGTCTCTCTCTGGACAGACCCTGGTCTGCAGTGTGTATCTCTGGACAGACCCTGGTCTGCAGTGTGTTTGTGTGTCTCTCTCTGGACAGACCCTGGTCTGCAGTGTGTTTCTGTGTCTCTCTGGACAGACCCTGGTCTGCAGTGTGTTTCTGTCTCTCTCTGGACAGACCCTGGTCTGCAGTGTGTTTCTGTGTCTCTCTGGACAGACCCTGGTCTGCAGTGTGTTTCTGTCTCTCTCTGGACAGACCCTGGTCTGCAGTGTGTCTCTGTGTCTCTCTCTGGACAGACCCTGGTCTGCAGTGTGTTTCTGTCTCTCTGGACAGACCCTGGTCTGCAGTGTGTCTCTGTGTCTCTCTGGACAGACCCTGGTCTGCAGTGTGTTTCTGTGTCTCTCTGGACAGACCCTGGTCTGCAGTGTGTCTCTGTGTCTCTCTGGACAGACCCTGGTCTGCAGTGTGTTTCTGTGTCTCTCTCTGGACAGACCCTGGTCTGCAGTGTATCTCTGTGTCTCTCTGGACAGACCCTGGTCTGCAGTGTGTCTCTGTGTCTCTCTGGACAGACCCTGGTCTGCAGTGTGTCTCTGTGTCTCTCTGGACAGACCCTGGTCTGCAGTGTGTCTCTGTGTCTCTCTGGACAGACCCTGGTCTGCAGTGTGTCTCTGTGTCTCTCTGGACAGACCCTGGTCTGCAGTGTATCTCTGTGTCTCTCTGGACAGACCCTGGTCTGCAGTGTGTTTCTGTGTCTCTCTCTGGCCAGACCCTGGTCTGCAGTGTGTCTCTGTGTCTCTCTGGACAGACCCTGGTCTGCAGTGTGTTTGTGTGTCTCTCTCTGGCCAGACCCTGGTCTGCAGTGTGTGTGTCTAGGGGACATGATGTCATTGCTAATAGCAGAGAGCTCTCTGGTTGATAAGTTATGTTATATTCCAACCTCTCTCTCAATTCAATGTAATTTCAATTCAAGGGGCTTTATTGTCACGGGAAACATGTGTTAACATCGCCAAAGCAAGTGAAATATATCATAAACAAAAGTATTATATATATACAGTGCTGTAACGGTGTACAAATGGTTAAAGTACACTAGGGAACATCTCTACGTCTCTTTTTGGTGTTAGCAGCTGTTATTTTTTACTGTAGCTCGAGACAGATCACACACACACACACACACACACACACACACACTCAGTCCCCCACCTACAGTGAGCTGTTAGACACACAGAACTGAAATAGGCCAACAGGTCAGAGGTTTAAGGTTACTGTCACATCCAGGCTATTTTTACCTTCCCACCTTCCTCTGGGTGTGTGTGTGTGTGTGTGTGTGTGTTTGTCCTGGTATGTGGGCTTGTTGCAGCAGTAGTGGAGCTTGACTTGTAATTTAGTCCCAGAATGCAACATGTTTTTATGCATTGTTTGTCCTCACTTGGCTCACTGTGTGTGTGTGCGTGTGTGTGTCTCTGTCTGTCTGTGTGTGTGTGTGTGTGTGTGCGTTTGTATGTGTGTGTGCGTTTGTATGTGTGTGTGCGTTTGTGTGTGCGTGTGTGTGCGTTCTTCATTCATTAAAGGATTGTATTTGTTTCTTGCAGTCAGAAGCTGTCTTCCTGGTGAAGCCATATGATTGGCTGAAGCAGAACTTCTCTGTCTGTGATTGGTCATCGAGGGTAGACGCTGTGATTGGCTGAGAAGTCCAAACATGGACCCACACCATCCTGGGGTTACCAACAATCCTTAGCTCTACGGTAGGACCCTCAGTGTTCCGTACGGTGTTGTCGAGCTACTGTCTCCGGGGGCAACCCTGACAGTTACCATCCTCAACATACTTTTCTCTTTACTGACCTGTGACCTCTGACCTCTCATCCCTGGTCCAGGACTGACCTCCGATCAGGTAACACACACACGCACGCATGCACGCACACAAACCAAACAAACAAACAACGAAAGAAAGAAACACACACACACTCCCTCACTGTTCCCTCTCTCTCCAGGAGGCCGTGCCTCTTCGGTGATGATGTCAATAGACGTGGCCAATAGGAACGGCCCTGCCGTGACTCCTCCCGCCTCCCTCAGCCTTCGCTCCTCCCACAATCGTGATGTCAGTGGCGGTGATGTCACCAGGCTGGGTTGGGCCACGTTTCCTAAGTGCCGTAAGAAGTTATGTCTGACCAGCATCCAGAATGCAATGGGGCTGAGTGCCGTAACTCCGTCGTCGTCGACTCCCAACAACCCCGAACTGGCCAAGAACGGGCTGAACGCCCTGCGCAAAGCAGCCGAACGACATGGACAACATGACCACAACAAGAACACAACCCCTGACCCCGACTCAACCACAGAGGACTGCAATACAAACAATGAAACGGTCAATGAGGACATCCTCACCAAGATGAACCTCGACCTCGACCCCGACACCAAGACACATCTGGACCTGAAAACTAACGTGAACTCAGACCTGGAAAGCATCACGAATGTGACAGATGACGGGGATGACATCAGCATCCTGTCTGAGAAGGAAGTTGAGATGAAAATAGAGGAGGAGGAGGAGAGGAGTAGTATAGATGAGGAAGAGGAGGAGAGGATAGAGGAGGACGAGGAGGAGAGGATAAAGGAGGAGAGGGGGAAAGAGGAGGAGAGGATAGAGGAGGAAGAGGAGGAAAGCATAGAGGAGGAGAGGATAGAGGAAGAGGAGGGAGAGGAGGAGAGGAAAGAGGAGGAGAGGATAGAGGAGAGGATAGAGGAGGAGAGGGGGATAGAGGAGGAGAGGATAGAGGAGGAAAGCATAGAGGAGGAGAGGATAGAGGGAGAGGAGGAGAGGATAGAGGGAGAGGAGGAGAGGATAGAGGAGGAGAGGATAGAGGATGAAGAGGAGGAGAGGATAGAGGAGGAGAGGAGGCCTCTGTTGAAGAGTGAGAACCAGGTCAAAGCTCCAGACCAGGGGAGCCACCCAGACCCCAGCTTTAGGCTCCTCAAATCGGTTAAAGACTCTCCGTATCCCCCTCCTCCATCCACACCCAGACAAAGCAGTCCTGAAGAAACCCCTCCCCTCCCCTCCTCCTCTCTTCTGAGGCAGAAGGATAGTGTTGTAGAGGTGAAGACAGACTGTGTTGTAATCAGGATCCAGGACATGAACTCTCCTGGCGGGTCCTCTCTGTCTCAGGAGAACACCTCACCTCCCCTCCCAGGTAGGCCTGGAACACACACACAGACGCACAAACACACACAGACGCACAAACACACACAGACGCACAAACACACACAAACACAGACGCACAAACACACACACACACACAGACGCACAAACACACACACACACAGACGCACAAACACACACACACACAGACGCACAAACACACACACACACACAGACGCACAAACACACACACACACAGACGCACAAACACACACACACACAGACGCACAAACACACACACACACAGACGCACAAACACACACAGACGCACACACACACAGACGCACAAACACACACAGACGCACAAACACACACAGACGCACAAACACACGCAGACGCACAAACACACGCAGACGCACAAACACACACAGACGCACAAACACACACAGACGCACAAACACACACAGACGCACAAACACACACACAGACGCACAAACACACACACAGACGCACAAACACACACAGACGCACAAACACACACAGACGCACAAACACACGCAGGCGCACACACACACACAGACGCACAAACACACGCAGACGCACACACACACACAGACGCACAAACACACGCAGACGCACAAACACACGCAGACGCACAAACACACGCAGACGCACAAACACACGCAGACGCACAAACACACGCAGACGCACAAACACACACACAGACGCACAAACACACAAACAGACGTACAAACACACACACAGACGCACAAACACACACACAGACGCACAAACACACACACAGACGCACAAACACACACACAGAAGCACAAACACACACACAGACGCACAAACACACACAGGCGCACAAACACACACAGGCGCACAAACACACACAGGCGCACAAACACACACAGGCGCACAAACACACACAGACGCACAAACACACACACAGACGCACAAACACACAGAGACGCACACACACACACAGACGCACACACACACACACAGACGCACAAACACAGACGCACAAACACACACACAGACGCACAAACACACACACAGACGCACAAACACACACACAGACGCACAAACACACACACAGACGCACAAACACACACACAGACGCACAAACACACACAGGCGCACACACACACAGACGCACACACACTATATTGTCTATGAGGAAAGAGTGCAGTGTGGGAGGCTTCGGTCAGTGGCTCAGTGTGTGTGTGTGTGTGTGTGTGTGTGTGTGTGTGTGTGTGTGTGTGTTAGGCTCTCTCTCTCTCTCTCCTGCAGGAGTGCTGTGTGTTGTCTAGTGTCTGGCTGTATTAGAGGGTAGGAGTGTGAAGCTAGCTAGGTATTAGTGTCTAGTCAGTATGATGCTAGCTAGGTATTAGGGTCTAGTGTCTAGTCAGTATGATACTAGCTAGGTATTAATGTCTAGTGTCTAGTCAGTATGAAGCTAGCTAGGTATTAGTGTCTAGTGTCTAGTGTCTAGTCAGTATGAAGCTAGCTCGGTATTAGTGTCTAGTGTCTAGTCAGTATGATGCTAGCTAGGTATTAGTGTCTAGTGTCTAGTCAGTATGATACTAGCTAGGTATTAGTGTCTAGTCAGTATGAAGCTAGCTAGGTATTAGTGTCATGTGTCTAGTCAGTATGAAGCTAGCTAGGTATTAGGGTCTAGTATCTAGTCAGTATGAAGCTAGCTAGGTATTAGTGTCTAGTCAGTATGATACTAGCTAGGTATTAGGGTCTAGTATCTAGTCAGTATGATGCTAGCTAGGTATTAGTGTCTAGTGTCTAGTCAGTTTGATACTAGCTAGGTATTAGTGTCTAGTGTCTAGTCAGTATGATGCTAGCTAGGTATTAGTGTCTAGTCAGTATGAAGCTAGCTAGGTATTAGTGTCATGTGTCTAGTCAGTATGAAGCTAGCTAGGTATTAGGGTCTAGTATCTAGTCAGTATGAAGCTAGCTAGGTATTAGTGTCTAGTCAGTATGATACTAGCTAGGTATTAGTGTCTAGTGTCTAGTCAGTTTGATACTAGCTAGGTATTAGTGTCTAGTGTCTAGTCAGTATGATACTAGCTAGGTATTAGTGTCTAGTCAGTATGAAGCTAGCTAGGTATTAGTGTCATGTGTCTAGTCAGTATGAAGCTAGCTAGGTATTAGTGTCATGTGTCTAGTCAGTATGAAGCTAGCTAGGTATTAGGGTCTAGTATCTAGTCAGTATGAAGCTAGCTAGGTATTAGTGTCTAGTCAGTATGATACTAGCTAGGTATTAGTGTCTAGTGTCTAGTCAGTTTGATACTAGCTAGGTATTAGTGTCTAGTGTCTAGTCAGTATGATACTAGCTAGGTATTAGTGTCTAGTCAGTATGAAGCTAGCTAGGTATTAGTGTCATGTGTCTAGTCAGTATGAAGCTAGCTAGGTATTAGGGTCTAGTATCTAGTCAGTATGAAGCTAGCAAGGTATTAGTGTCTAGTCAGTATGATACTAGCTAGGTATTAGGGTCTAGTATCTAGTCAGTATGAAGCTAGCTAGGTAATAGTGTCTAGTGTCTAGTCAGTATGAAGCTAGCTAGGTATTAGTGTCTAGTGTCTAGTCAGTATGATGCTAGCTAGGTATTAGTGTCTAGTGTCTAGTCAGTATGAAGCTAGCTAGGTATTAGTGTCTAGTCAGTATGATGCTAGCTAGGTATTAGTGTCTAGTGTCTAGTCAGTATGAAGCTAGCTAGGTATTAGTGTCTAGTGTCTAGTCAGTATGAAGCTAGCTCGGTATTACTGTCTAGTGTCTAGTATCTAGTCAGTGTGATGCTAGCTAGGTATTAGTGTCTAGTGTCTAGTCAGTATGATACTAGCTAGGTATTAGTGTCTAGTGTCTAGTCATTATGAAGCTAGCTAGGTATTAGTGTCTAGTGTCTAGTGTCTAGTCAGTATGAAGCTAGCTCGGTATTACTGTCTAGTGTCTAGTCAGTATGATACTAGCTAGGTATTAGTGTCTAGTATCTAGTCAGTATGAAGCTAGCTAGGTATTAGTGTCTAGTGTCTAGTCAGTTTGATACTAGCTAGGTATTAGTGTCTAGTCAGTATGATACTAGCTAGGTATTAGTGTCATGTGTCTAGTCAGTATGAAGCTAGCTAGGTATTAGTGTCTAGTGTCTAGTCAGTTTGATACTAGCTAGGTATTAGTGTCTAGTGTCTAGTCAGTATGAAGCTAGCTAGGTATTAGTGTCTAGTGTCTAGTCAGTATGAAGCTAGCTAGGTATTAGTGTCTAGTGTCTAGTCAGTATGAAGCTAGCTAGGTATTAGTGTCTAGTGTCTAGTCAGTATGAAGCTAGCTAGGTATTAGTGTCTAGTGTCTAGTCAGTTTGATACTAGCTAGGTATTAGTGTCTAGTCAGTATGAAGCTAGCTAGGTATTAGTGTCTAGTCAGTTTGATACTAGCTAGGTATTAGTGTCTAGTGTCTAGTCAGTATGAAGCTAGCTAGGTATTAGTGTCTAGTGTCTAGTGTCTAGTCAGTATGAAGCTAGCTAGGTATTAGTGTCTAGTGTCTAGTCAGTATGGTACTAGCTAGGTATTAGTGTCTAGTGTCTAGTATCTAGTCAGTATGATGCTAGCTAGGTATTAGTGTCTAGTCAGTATGATACTAGCTAGGTATTAGTGTCTAGTGTCTAGTCAGTATGAAGCTAGCTAGGTATTAGTGTCTAGTCAGTATGAAGCTAGCTAGGTATTAGTGTCTAGTCAGTTTGATACTAGCTAGGTATTAGTGTCTAGTATCTAGTCAGTATGATGCTAGCTAGGTATTAGTGTCTAGTGTCTAGTCAGTATGATACTAGCTAGGTATTAGTGTCTAGTGTCTAGTCAGTTTGATACTAGCTAGGTATTAGGGTCTAGTGTCTAGTCAGTATGAAGCTAGCTAGGTATTAGTGTCTAGCGTCTAGTCAGTATGATACTAGCTAGGTATTAGTGTCTAGTGTCTAGTCAGTATGAAGCTAGCTAGGTATTAGTGTCTAGTGTCTAGTCAGTATGATACAAGCTATGCATCACCCTCACAGAGACAAAAGTGTGTGCATGTGTGGGTGGGTGGGGGGGGTGTGTGTGTGTGTGAGTGTGTTTGGGGAAGTGAGTGTGTGAGGGTGAGTGAGGGTGATGGTGTGTGGGTGGGTATGTGGGTGAGGGGGTGTGTGTACCGGCACAGAGTCAATGTGGAGACTATATACAGGGGGTATCGGTAGAGAGTCAATGTGGAGGCTATATACAGGGTGTTACGGTACAGAGTCAATGTGGAGGCTATATACAGGGTGTACCGGTACAGTGTCAATGTGGAGGCTATATACAGGGTATTACGGTACAGAGTCAATGTGGAGGCTATATACAGGGGGTACCGGTACAGCGTCAATGTGGAGGCTATATACAGGGAGTACCAGTACAGAGTCAATGTGGAGGCTATATACAGGGGGTATCGGTAGAGAGTCAATGTGGAGGCTATATACAGAGGGTACCGGTACAGTGTCAATGTGGAGGCTATATACAGGGAGTACCAGTACAGAGTCAATGTGGAGGCTATATACAGGGGGTATCGGTAGAGAGTCAATGTGGAGGCTATATACAGAGGGTACCGGTACAGTGTCAATGTGGAGGCTATATACAGGGAGTACCAGTACAGAGTCAATGTGGAGGCTATATACAGGGGGTATCGGTAGAGAGTCAATGTGGAGGCTATATACAGAGGGTACCGGTACAGTGTCAATGTGGAGGCTATATACAGGGAGTACCAGTACAGAGTCAATGTGGAGGCTATATACAGAGGGTACCGGTACAGTGTCAATGTGGAGGCTATATACAGGGAGTACCAGTACAGAGTCAATGTGGAGGCTATATACAGGGGGTATCGGTAGAGAGTCAATGTGGAGGCTATATACAGGGGGTACCGGTACAGAGTCAATGTGGAGGCTATATACAGAGGGTACCGGTACAGAGTCAATGTGGAGGCTATATACAGGGAGTACCAGTACAGAGTCAATGTGGAGGCTATATACAGGGTGTTACGGTACAGAGTCAATGTGGAGGCTATATACAGGGGGTACCGTTACAGAGTCAATGTGGAGACTATATACAGGGGGTATCGGTAGAGAGTCAATGTGGAGGCTATATACAGGGGGTACCGGTACAGAGTCAATGTGGAGGCTATATACAGAGGGTACCGGTACAGAGTCAATGTGGAGGCTATATACAGGGAGTACCGTTACAGAGTCAATGTGGAGGCTATATACAGGGTGTTACGGTACAGAGTCAATGTGGAGGCTATATACAGGGGGTACCGTTACAGAGTCAATGTGGAGGCTATATACTGGGTATTACGGTACAGAGTCAATGTGGAGGCTATATACAGGGGGTACCGTTAGAGTCAATGTGGAGGCTATATACAGGGTATTACGGTACAGAGTCAATGTGGAGGCTATATACAGGTGGTACCGGTACAGAGTCAATGTGGAGGCTATATACAGGGAGTACCAGTACAGAGTCAATGTGGAGGCTATATACAGGGTGTTACGGTACAGAGTCAATGTGGAGGCTATATACAGGGGGTACCGTTACAGAGTCAATGTGGAGGCTATATACAGGGTATTACGGTACAGAGTCAATGTGGAGGCTATATACAGGGGGTACCGTTAGAGTCAATGTGGAGGCTATATACAGGGTATTACGGTACAGAGTCAATGTGGAGGCTATATACAGGTGGTACCGGTACAGAGTCAATGTGGAGGCTATATACAGGGGGTACCGGTACAGAGTCAATGTGGAGGCTATATACAGGGTATTACGGTACAGAGTCAATGTGGAGGCTATATACAGGGGGTATCGGTAGAGAGTCAATGTGGAGGCTATATACAGGGTGTTATGGTACAGAGTCAATGTGGAGGCTATATACAGGGGGTACCGGTACAGAGTCAATGTGGAGGCTATATACAGGGTATTACGGTACAGAGTCAATGTGGAGGCTATATACAGGGGGTACCGGTACAGAGTCAATGTGGAGGCTATATACAGGGGGTACCGGTACAGAGTCAATGTGGAGGCTATATACAGGGGGTACCGGTACAGAGTCAATGTGGAGGCTATATACAGGGGGTACTGGTACAAAGTCAATGTGTAGACTATATACAGGGGGTACCAGTACAGAGTCAATGTGGAGGCTTTATACAGGGGGTACAGAGTTAATGTGGAGGCTATATACAGGGGGTACCGGTACAGAGTCAATGTGGAGGCTATATACAGGGGGTACTGGTACAGAGTCAATGTGGAGGCTATATACAGGGGGTACCGGTACAGAGTCAATGTGGAGGCTATATACAGGGGGTACCGGTACAGAGTCAATGTGGAGGCTATATACAGGGGTTACCGGTACAGAGTTCATGTGTCAATATGCGGGGGCACTTGGTGTCGAGGTAATTGAGGTAATATGTACGTATGTATGTCTCAGATATCTGGAGTGATCATCAGGGCTGTCAGACAGAAGGGGACCTTCCTCCAGGATGGAAGAGGATTACAGACAAGGCTGATATCTACTACTGGCATATCCCTAGTGGAGCCACACAGTGGGAGAGACCAGCGCCCAGAGCCCCTCTCACCAGACAGGAGGGCTCTGGCCTGGGGGACACCACCTCAGCCTCCCCACCTCCAGACCACCAGGTAAACACCTAGAATGACATGTTTTTGGTATTTTTAGGGGCGAACGGGATAATATTTGGATCCCTGACGATGACATTTGATTAAATAGAGCCACGTATTTTCTATATATTTGTAACAGTGAGATCTGAAGACATCAAATCAAATCACATTTTATTGGTCACATGGTTAGCAGGTGTTATTGGTCACATGGTTAGCAGATGTTATTGGTCACATGGTTAGCAGATGTTATTGGTCACATGGTTAGCAGATGTTATAGGTCACATGGTTAGCAGATGTTATTGGTCACATGGTTAGCAGGTGTTATTGGTCACATGGTTAGCAGATGTTAATAGTCACATACACATGGTTAGCAGGTGTTATTGGTCACATGGTTAGCAGATGTTATTGGTCACATGGTTTGCAGATGTTATTGGTCACATGGTTTGCAGATGTTGTTGGTCACATGGTTAGCAGATCTTATTGGTCACATGGTTAGCAGATGTTATTGGTCACATGGTTAGCAGATGTTATAGGTCACATGGTTAGCAGATGTTATTGGTCACATGGTTAGCAGGTGTTATTGGTCACATGGTTAGCAGATGTTAATAGTCACATACACATGGTTAGCAGGTGTTATTGGTCACATGGTTAGCAGATGTTATTGGTCACATGGTTTGCAGATGTTATTGGTCACATGGTTTGCAGATGTTATTGGTCACATGGTTTGCAGATGTTATTGGTCACATGGTTTGCAGATGTTATTGGTCACATGGTTTGCAGATGTTATTGGTCACATGGTTAGCAGATGTTATTGGTCACATGGTTAGCAGATGATATTGGTCACATGGTTTGCAGATGTTATTGGTCACATGGTTAGCAGATGTTATTGGTCACATGGTTAGCAGATGTTAATGGTCACATGGTTAGCAGATGTTATTGGTCACATGGTTAGCAGATGTTATTGGTCACATGGTTAGCAGATGTTATTGGTCACATGGTTAGCAGATGTTATTGGTCACATACACATGGTTAGCAGATGTTATTGGTCACATACACATGGTTAGCAGGTGTTATTGGTCACATACACATGGTTAGCAGATGTTATTGGTCACATGGTTAGCAGGTGTTATTGGTCACATGGTTAGCAGGTGTTATAGGTCACATGGTTAGCAGATGTTATTGGTCACTTGGTTAGCAGGTGTTATTGGTCACTTGGTTAGCAGGTGTTATTGGTCACATGGTTAGCAGATGTTATAGGTCACATGGTTAGCAGGTGTTATTGGTCACATGGTTAGCAGGTGTTATTGGTCACATGGTTAGCAGGTGTTATTGGTCACATGGTTAGCAGGTGTTATTGGTCACATGGTTTGCAGGTGTTATTGGTCACATGGTTTGCAGATGTTATTGGTCACATGGTTAGCAGATGCTATTGGTCACATGGTTTGCAGATGTTATTGGTCACATGGTTTGCAGATGTTATTGGTCACATGGTTTGCGGATGTTATTGGTCACATGGTTTGCAGGTGTTATTGGTCACATACACATGGTTAGCAGGTGTTATTGGTCACATACACATGGTTAGCAGGTGTTATTGGTCACATGGTTAGCAGGTGTTATTGGTCACATGGTTAGCAGGTGTTATTGGTCACATGGTTAGCAGGTGTTATTGGTCACATGGTTAGCAGATGTTATTGGTCACATGGTTAGCAGGTGTTATTGGTCACATGGTTAGCAGGTGTTATTGGTCACATATTTAGCAGATGTTATTGGTCACATACACATGGTTAGCAGGTGTTGTTGGTCACATGGTTAGCAGATGTTAATGGTCACATGGTTAGTAGATGTTATTGGTCACATGGTTAGCAGATGTTATTGGTCACATGGTTAGCAGATGTTATTGGTCACATGGTTAGCAGATGTTATTGGTCACATGGTTAGCAGATGTTATTGGTCACATGGTTAGCAGATGTTATTGGTCACATGGTTAGCAGATGTTATAGGTCACATGGTTAGCAGATGTTATTGGTCACATGGTTAGCAGGTGTTATTGGTCACATGGTTAGCAGATGTTAATAGTCACATACACATGGTTAGCAGGTGTTATTGGTCACATGGTTAGCAGATGTTATTGGTCACATGGTTTGCAGATGTTATTGGTCACATGGTTTGCAGATGTTATTGGTCACATGGTTTGCAGATGTTATTGGTCACATGGTTTGCAGATGTTATTGGTCACATGGTTTGCAGATGTTATTGGTCACATGGTTAGCAGATGTTATTGGTCACATGGTTAGCAGATGATATTGGTCACATGGTTTGCAGATGTTATTGGTCACATGGTTAGCAGATGTTATTGGTCACATGGTTAGCAGATGTTAATGGTCACATGGTTAGCAGATGTTATTGGTCACATGGTTAGCAGATGTTATTGGTCACATGGTTAGCAGATGTTATTGGTCACATGGTTAGCAGATGTTATTGGTCACATACACATGGTTAGCAGATGTTATTGGTCACATACACATGGTTAGCAGGTGTTATTGGTCACATACACATGGTTAGCAGATGTTATTGGTCACATGGTTAGCAGGTGTTATTGGTCACATGGTTAGCAGGTGTTATAGGTCACATGGTTAGCAGATGTTATTGGTCACTTGGTTAGCAGGTGTTATTGGTCACTTGGTTAGCAGGTGTTATTGGTCACATGGTTAGCAGATGTTATAGGTCACATGGTTAGCAGGTGTTATTGGTCACATGGTTAGCAGGTGTTATTGGTCACATGGTTAGCAGGTGTTATTGGTCACATGGTTAGCAGGTGTTATTGGTCACATGGTTTGCAGGTGTTATTGGTCACATGGTTTGCAGATGTTATTGGTCACATGGTTAGCAGATGCTATTGGTCACATGGTTTGCAGATGTTATTGGTCACATGGTTTGCAGATGTTATTGGTCACATGGTTTGCGGATGTTATTGGTCACATGGTTTGCAGGTGTTATTGGTCACATACACATGGTTAGCAGGTGTTATTGGTCACATACACATGGTTAGCAGGTGTTATTGGTCACATGGTTAGCAGGTGTTATTGGTCACATGGTTAGCAGGTGTTATTGGTCACATGGTTAGCAGGTGTTATTGGTCACATGGTTAGCAGATGTTATTGGTCACATGGTTAGCAGGTGTTATTGGTCACATGGTTAGCAGGTGTTATTGGTCACATATTTAGCAGATGTTATTGGTCACATACACATGGTTAGCAGGTGTTGTTGGTCACATGGTTAGCAGATGTTAATGGTCACATGGTTAGTAGATGTTATTGGTCACATGGTTAGCAGATGTTATTGGTCACATGGTTAGCAGATGTTATTGGTCACATGGTTAGCAGATGTTATTGGTCACATGGTTAGCAGATGTTATTGGTCACATGGTTAGCAGATGTTATTGGTCACATGGTTAGTAGATGTTATTGGTCACATGGTTAGCAGATGTTAATGGTCACATGGTTAGCAGATGTTATTGGTCACTTGGTTAGCAGATGTTATTGGTCACATGGTTTGCAGATGTTATTGGTCACATGGTTTGCAGATGTTATTGGTCACATGGTTTGCAGATGTTATTGGTCACATGGTTAGCAGATGTTATTGGTCACATGGTTAGCAG
>NW_027012709.1:214338-216838 GCF_036934945.1 Oncorhynchus masou masou
GTCCCTTCCTGACCATGTGATCTCTGTCCCTTCCTGACCATGTGACCTCTGTCCCTTCCTGACCATGTGATCCTGTCCCTTCCTGACCATGTGACCTCTGTCCCTTCCTGACCATGTGACCTCTGTCCCTTCCTGACCATGTGATCTCTGTCCCTTCCTGACCATGTGACCTCTGTCCCTTCCTGACCATGTGACCTCTGTCCCTTCCTGACCATGTGACCTCTGTCCCTTCCTGACCATGTGACCTCTGTCCCTTCCTGACCATGTGATCTCTGTCCCTTCCTGACCATGTGACCTCTGTCCCTTCCTGACCATGTGATCTCTGTCCCTTCCTGACCATGTGACCTCTGTCCCTTCCTGACCATGTGACCTCTGTCCCTTCCTGACCATGTGACCTCTGTCCCTTCCTGACCATGTGACCTCTGTCCCTTCCTGACCATGTGATCTCTGTCCCTTCCTGACCATGTGACCTCTGTCCCTTCCTGACCATGTGACCTCTGTCCCTTCCTGACCATGTGATCTCTGTCCCTTCCTGACCATGTGACCTCTGTCCCTTCCTGACCATGTGACCTCTGTCCCTTCCTGACCATGTGACCTCTGTCCCTTCCTGACCATGTGACCTCTGTCCCTTCCTGACCATGTGACCTCTGTCCCTTCCTGACCATGTGATCTCTGTCCCTTCCTGACCATGTGACCTCTGTCCCTTCCTGACCATGTGATCTCTGTCCCTTCCTGACCATGTGACCTCTGTCCCTTCCTGACCATGTGATCTCTGTCCCTTCCTGACCATGTGACCTCTGTCCCTTCCTGACCATGTGATCCCTGTCCCTTCCTGACCATGTGACCTCTGTCCCTTCCTGACCATGTGACCTCTGTCCCTTCCTGACCATGTGATCTCTGTCCCTTCCTGACCATGTGACCTCTGTCCCTTCCTGACCATGTGACCTCTGTCCCTTCCTGACCATGTGACCTCTGTCCCTTCCTGACCATGTGACCTCTGTCCCTTCCTGACCATGTGATCTCTGTCCCTTCCTGACCATGTGACCTCTGTCCCTTCCTGACCATGTGATCTCTGTCCCTTCCTGACCATGTGACCTCTGTCCCTTCCTGACCATGTGATCCCTGTCCCTTCCTGACCATGTGACCTCTGTCCCTTCCTGACCATGTGACCTCTGTCCCTTCCTGACCATGTGATCTCTGTCCCTTCCTGACCATGTGACCTCTGTCCCTTCCTGACCATGTGACCTCTGTCCCTTCCTGACCATGTGACCTCTGTCCCTTCCTGACCATGTGACCTCTGTCCCTTCCTGACCATGTGATCTCTGTCCCTTCCTGACCATGTGACCTCTGTCCCTTCCTGACCATGTGACCTCTGTCCCTTCCTGACCATGTGACCTCTGTCCCTTCCTGACCATGTGACCTCTGTCCCTTCCTGACCATGTGATCTCTGTCCCTTCCTGACCATGTGACCTCTGTCCCTTCCTGACCATGTGACCTCTGTCCCTTCCTGACCATGTGACCTCTGTCCCTTCCTGACCATGTGACCTCTGTCCCTTCCTGACCATGTGACCTCTGTCCCTTCCTGACCATGTGACCTCTGTCCCTTCCTGACCATGTGATCTCTGTCCCTTCCTGACCATGTGATCTCTGTCCCTTCCTGACCATGTGATCTCTGTCCCTTCCTGACCATGTGACCTCTGTCCCTTCCTGACCATGTGACCTCTGTCCCTTCCTGACCATGTGACCTCTGTCCCCCTTCCTGACCATGTGACCTCTGTCCCTTCCTGACCATGTGACCTCTGTCCCTTCCTGACCATGTGACCTCTGTCCCTTCCTGACCATGTGACCTCTGTCCCTTCCTGACCATGTGACCTCTGTCCCTTCCTGACCATGTGATCTCTGTCCCTTCCTGACCATGTGACCTCTGTCCCTTCCTGACCATGTGACCTCTGTCCCTTCCTGACCATGTGACCTCTGTCCCTTCCTGACCATGTGACCTCTGTCCCTTCCTGACCATGTGATCTCTGTCCCTTCCTGACCATGTGACCTCTGTCCCTTCCTGACCATGTGACCTCTGTCCCTTCCTGACCATGTGACCTCTGTCCCTTCCTGACCATGTGACCTCTGTCCCTTCCTGACCATGTGACCTCTGTCCCTTCCTGACCATGTGATCTCTGTCCCTTCCTGACCATGTGATCTCTGTCCCTTCCTGACCATGTGATCTCTGTCCCTTCCTGACCATGTGACCTCTGTCCCTTCCTGACCATGTGATCTCTGTCCCTTCCTGACCATGTGATCTCTGTCCCTTCCTGACCATGTGATCTCTGTCCCTTCCTGACCATGTGATCTCTGTCCCTTCCTGACCATGTGACCTCTGTCCCTTCCTGACCATGTGATCTCTGTCCCTTCCTGACCATGTGACCTCTGTCCCTTCCTGACCATGTGACCTCTGTCCCTTCCTGACCATGTGACCTCTGTCCCTTCCTGACCATGTGACCTC
>NW_027012709.1:221838-271838 GCF_036934945.1 Oncorhynchus masou masou
TCAGTCAAAGGTTATGTAGAGTTCAGTCTGTCTACCTCTTCCATTAGAACCATCCATCCTTCCATCCCTCCATCCTTCCATCCCTCATCCCTCCATCCCTCATCCCTCATCCCTCATCCTTCCATCCCTCATCCTTCCATCCCTCATCCCTCCATCCCTCATCCCTCCATCCTTCCATCCCTCATCCCTCCATCCTTCCATCCCTCATCCCGCCATCCCTCCATCCCTCATCCCTCATCCTTCCATCCCTCATCCCTCCATCCTTCCATCCCTCATCCCTCATCCTTCCATCCCTCATCCTTCCATCCCTCATCCCTCCATCCCTCATCCCTCCATCCTTCCATCCCTCATCCCCCCATCCCTCATCCTTCCATCCCTCATCCCTCCATCCCTCATCCTTCCATCCCTCATCCCTCCATCCTTCCATCCCTCCATCCCTCATCCCTCCATCCCTCATCCCTCCATCCCTCCATCCCTCATCCCTCCATCCTTCCATCCCTCCATCCCTCATCCCTCATCCCTCCATCCTTCCATCCCTCCATCCTTCCATCCCTCATCCCTCCATCCCTCATCCCTCCATCCCTCATCCCTCCATCCCTCATCCCTCATCCCTCATCCTTCCATCCCTCATCCCTCCATCCTTCCATCCCTCATCCCTCATCCCTCCATCCCTCATCCCTCCATCCCTCATCCTTCCATCCCTCATCCCTCCATCCCTCATCCCTCCATCCTTCCATCCCTCATCCCCCATCCCTCCATCCTTCCATCCCTCATCCCTCCATCCCTCATCCCTCCATCCCTCATCCCTCATCCTTCCATCCCTCATCCCTCCATCCCTCATCCCTCCATCCTTCCATCCCTCATCCCCCCATCCCTCATCCCTCCATCCCTCATCCCTCCATCCCTCATCCCTCCATCCCTCATCCTTCCATCCCTCCATCCCTCCATCCCTCATCCCTCCATCCTTCCATCCCTCCATCCCTCATCCCTCCATCCCTCCATCCTTCCATCCCTCCATCCCTCATCCCTCCATCCCTCCATCCTTCCATCCCTCATCCCTCCATCCCTCATCCCTCCATCCTTCCATCCCTCCATCCCTCATCCCTCCATCCCTCATCCCTCCATCCTTCCACCTTACCATACAATCTAATAATTGTGTGTGTGTATGTGTAACCTGCGTCTGTCTGTGTGTGTGTGTGTGTAGTGTTTTGCGGTGCAGTCTCTGGGTTGGGTAGAGATGGCAGAAGAGGACCTGTCGCCAGGGAAGAGTAGCGTTGCCGTTAACAACTGTATCCGACAGCTATCCTACTGCAAGAGCAACATCAGAGACTCGGTCGGCATCTGGGGAGAGGTGAGAGAGAGCAGGAGATAAGGATGGAGGGAAGAAAGAGGAGGAGATAAGGAAGAAAGAGGAGGAGAGATGTGCTATTTCAGAGTGAGAGTGAGAGTGAGAGTGTGAGAGTGAGAGAGAGAGTGAGAGAGTGAGAGAGAGAGAGAGAGAGAGAGAGAGAGAGAGAGAGAGAGAGAGACAGAGAGAGAGAGAGACAGAGACAGAGACAGAGACAGAGACAGAGACAGAGACAGAGACAGAGAGAGAGGCATTTCAGAGTGTTGATGTCTTCACAATTATTCTGCAATATAGTAAAAAATGTATGTGTGTGTGTGTGTGTGTGTGTGTGTGTGTGTCTGGGTGTGTGTGTGTGTCTGGGTGTGTGCAGGGTCAGGACATGTATCTGGTTCTGGTGAACAACATGTTGAACCTGGTTGATCCTACGGACCGTTGTCTTGGCAACGTGCTTCATTCTCAGCCAATAGCAAGCATTCGTGTCTGGGGGGTCGGACGTGACAATGTCAGGTGAGTCACCATGACGAACACACACACACACAACGATGAGCCAGCCTACAGGGAGGAGGTCAGAGACCTGGCAGTGTGTTACCAGGACAACAACCTCTCAACTCAACGTGAGCGATACAGGAGATGATCGTGGACTAAAGGAAAAGGAGGGACGAACAGGCATTGATGGGGTTGAAGTGGAGCTTGAGAGTTTCAAGTTCCTTGGTGTCCACATCTCTAACAAACTATCATGGTCCAAACACACCAAGAGGGCACTACAACACCTATTCCCCCTCAGGAGACTGAAAAGATTTGGCATGGGTCCTCAGATCCTCAAAAGGTTTTACAGCTGCACCATCGAGAGCATCACCACCTGCTCTGCATCTGACCGCAAGGCGCAACAGAGGGTAGTGTGTATGGCCCAGTACATCACTGGGGCCAAGCTTCCTGTCATACAGGACCTCTATACCAGGCGGTGTCAGAGGAAGGCCCTACAGAGGGTAGTGAGTACGGCCCAGTACATCACTGGGGCCAAGCTTCCTGTCATACAGGACCTCTATACCAGGCGGTGTCAGAGGAAGGCCCTACAGAGGGTAGTGAGTACGGCCCAGTACATCACTGGGGCCAAGCTTCCTGTCATACAGGACCTCTATACCAGGCGGTGTCAGAGGAAGGCCCTACAGAGGGTAGTGAGTACGGCCCAGTACATCACTGGGGCCAAGCTTCCTGTCATACAGGACCTCTATACCAGGCGGTGTCAGAGGAAGGTCCTAAGAAATTGCCAAAGACTCCAGCCACCCTGTTCTCTCTGCTACTGCACGGCAAGCGGTACCGGAGGGCCAAGTCTAGGTCCAAGAAGCTTCCCATAAGACTCCTGAACTAATGGCTACCCAGACTATTTGCATTGACCCCCCTCCACATTGACTCTGTACCGTAATACCCTGTATATAGTCTCCACATTGACTCTGTACTGGTACCCCCTGTATATAGCCTCCACATTGACTCTGTACCGGTACCCCCTGTATATAGCCTCCACATTGACTCTGTACCGGTACCCCCTGTATATAGCCTCCACATTGACTCTGTACCGTAATACCCTGTATATAGTCTCCACATTGACTCTGTACTGGTACCCCCCTGTATATAGCCTCCACATTGACTCTGTACTGGTACCCCCTGTATATAGCCTCCACATTGACTCTGTACCATAATACCCTGTATATAGTCTCCACATTGACTCTGTACTGGTACCCCCCTGTATATAGCCTCCACATTGACTCTGTACTGGTACCCCCTGTATATAGCCTCCACATTGACTCTGTACCGTAACACCCTGTATATAGTCTCCACATTGACTCTGTACCGTAACACCCTGTATATAGTCTCCACATTGACTCTGTACCGTAACACCCTGTATATAGTCTCCACATTGACTCTGTACCGTAACACCCTGTATATAGTCTCCACATTGACTCTGTACCGTAATACCCTGTATATAGCCTCCACATTTCTCTCCTCCTCCTCCTCTCCTCGTCTCTCTCCTTTCCTCCACCTCTCTTTAATTAACTCCTCCTCTCCTGTCCCTGTCTCCTCTCCTCCTCTCCTCCTCTCCTCCTCTCCTCCTCTCCTCCTCTCCTCCACCTCTCTTTAACTATCTCCTCCTCTCCTCCGTTGCTTCCCTGGACTCAGAGAGAGTAAACATGTTCTTGTTCTCCCCCTATATTTCTCCTCCTCTCCTCTCCACTGTTAACCCTCTCCTCCTCTGTTAACCCTCTCCTCTCCTCCTCTGTTAACCCTCTCCTCCTCTGTTAACCCTCTCCTCTCCTCCTCTGTTAACCCTCTCCTCTCCTCCTCTGTTAACCCTCTCCTCCTCTGTTAACCCTCTCCTCTCCTCCTCTGTTAACCCTCTCCTCTCCTCCTCCCTCTCCTCCTCCCTCTCCTCCTCTGTTAACCCTCTCATCCTCTGTTAACCCTCTCCTCCTCTGTTAACCCTCTCCTCCTCTGTTAGCCCTTTCCTCCTCTGTTAACCCTCTCCTCCTCTGTTAACCCTCTCCTCTCCTCCTCCCTCTCCTCCTCCCTCTCCTCCTCTGTTAACCCTCTCCCCTCCTCCTCCCTCTCCTCTCCTCTCCTCCTCCCTCTCCTTCTCTGTTAACCCTCTCCTCTCCTCCCCAGGGACTTTGCGTACGTAGCGAGGGATAAGGACACCAGGATTCTGAAGTGTCATGTGTTCCGTTGTGACACTCCAGCTAAAGCCATCGCTACCAGCCTCCACCTCATCTGCTCTAGGGTGAGTAACCTCCACCCTACTCCCTGTACCCTATACCCTGTACCCTAAAGCCATCGCTACCAGCCTCCACCTCATCTGCTCTAGGGTGAGTAACCTCCACCCTACTCCCTGTACCCTATACCCTGTACCCTAAAGCCATCGCTACCAGCCTCCACCTCATCTGCTCTAGGGTGAGTAACCTCCACCCTACTCCCTGTACCCTATACCCTGTACCCTAAAGCCATCGCTACCAGCCTCCACCTCATCTGCTCTAGGGTGAGTAACCTCCACCCTACTCCCTGTACCCTATACCCTGTACCCTAAAGCCATCGCTACCAGCCTCCACCTCATCTGCTCTAGGGTGAGTAACCTACCCCCTACTCCCTGTACCCTACAACCTATACCCTATACCCTGTACCCTATACTATACACCCCGAATCAAATTTATGTAGCCCTTCGTACATCAGCTGATATCTCAAAGTGCTGTACAGAAACCCAGCCTAAAACCCCAAACAGCAAGCAATGCAGGTGTAGAAGCACGGTGGCTAGGAAAAACTCCCTAGAAAGGCCAAAACCTAGGAAGAAACCTAGAGAGGAACCAGGCTATGAGGGTGGCCAGTCCTCTTCTGGCTGTGCCGGGTGGAGATTAGAAACCTAGAGAGGAACCAGGCTATGTGGGGTGGCCAGACCTCTTCTGGCTGTGCCGGGTGGAGATTATAACAGAGCATGGCCAAGATGTTCAAATGTTCATAAATGACCAGCATGATCGAATAATAATAAGGCAGAACAGTTGAAACTGGAGCAGCAGCACGGCCAGGTGGACAGGGGAGAGCAAGGAGTCATCATGTCAGGTAGTCCTGGAGCATGGTCCTAGGGCTCAGGTCCTCCGAGAGAGAGAAAGAGAGAGAGAAGGAGAGAATTAGAGAACGCACACTTAGATTCACACAGGACACCGAATTGGACAGGAGAAGTACTCCAGATATAACAAACTGACCCCAGCCCCCCGACACATAAACTACTGCAGCATAAATACTGGAGGCTGAGACAGGAGGGGTCAGGAGACACTGTGGCCCCACCCGAGGACACCCCCAGACAGGGCCAAACAGGAAGGATATAACCCCACCCACTTTGCCAAAGCACAGCCCCCACACCACTAGAGGGATATCTTCAACCACCAACTTACCATCCTGAGACAAGGCTGAGTATAGCCCAGAAAGATCTCCGCCACGGCACAACCCAAGGGGGGGGGCGCCAACCCAGACAGGAAGATCACGTCAGTGACTCAACCCACTCAGGTGACGCACCCCTTCCAGGGACGGCATGAGAGAGCCCCAGTAAGCCAGTGACTCAGCCCCTGTAATGGGGTTAGAGGCAGAGAATCCCAGTGGAAAGAGGGGAACCGACCAGGCAGAGACAGCAAGGGCGGTTCGTTGCTCCAGAGCCTTTCCGTTCACCTTCCCACTCCTGGGCCAGACTACACTCAATCATATGACCCACTGAAGAGATGAGTCTTCAGTTAAGACTTAAAGGTTGAGACCGCGTTTGCGTCTCTGACATGGGTAGGCAGACCGTTCCATAAAAATGGAGCTCTATTGGAGAAAGCCCTGCCTCCAGCTGTTTGCTTAGAAATTCTAGGGACAATTAGGAGGCCTGCGTCTTGTGACCGTAGCGTACGTGTAGGTATGTACGGCAGGACCAAATCAGGTAGGTAGGAGCAAGCCCATGTAATGCTTTGTAGGTTAGCAGTAAAACCTTGAAATCAGCCTTTGCTTTGACAAGAAGCCGGTGTAGGGAGGCTAGCACTGGAGTTATATGATCAAATTCTTTTGTTCTAGTCAGGATTCTAGCAGCCGTATTTAGCACTAACTGAAGTTTATTTAGTGCTTTATCCGGGTAGCCGGAAAGTAGAGCATTGCAGTATAAACCATATACCCTAAACACAGTACCCTACACCCTGTGCCCTATACCCTACTCCCTGTGACCTATACCCTGTACCCTATACTCTGTATTCTGTACCCTACACCCCATACCCTGTACCCTATACCCTACTCCTTGTACCCTATACTCTACACCATGTACCCTACACTCTATACCCTATATAATTTACCCTGTACCCTATACCATATATAATTTACCCTGTACCCTACACCTATACCATATATAATTTACCCTGTACCCTACACCATATATAATTTACCCTGTACCCTATACCCTATACCATATATAATTGACCCGACACCCTATACCATATATAATTTACCCTGTAATCTACACCATATATAATTTACCCTGTACCCTACACCATATATAATTTACCCTGTACCCTACACCATATACCATATATAATTTACCCTGTACCCTATACCATATATAATTTACCCTGTACCCTACACCATATATAATTGACCCTACACCCTATACCATATATAATTGACCCTACACCCTATACCATATATAATTTACCCTGAACCCTACTCCCTTTACCATACTCACTCTACCCTACACCCTGTACCCTACAACCTATAGCCTACAACCTATAGCATACACCCTACACCCTATAACCTATATCCTACACCCTATAACCTATATCCTATACCCTACAACCTATATCCTATACCCTAAACCCTTCAACCTATAGCCTACACCCTATACCCTAAACCTATACCCTACACTCTATACCCTACAACCTATAGCCTACACTCTATACCCTACAACCTATAGCCTATACCCTACAACCTATAACCTGTACCCTACACCCTACAACCTATAGCCTACACTCTACCCTACAACCTATAACCTATATCCTATACCCTACAACCTATAGCCTACACTCTATACCCTACAACCTATAGCCTACACTCTATACCCTACAACCTATAACCTACACTTTATACCCTACAACCTATAGCCTACACTCTATACCCTACAACCTATAGCCTACACTCTATACCCTACAACCTATAGCCTACACTCTATACCCTACACTCTGTACCCTACAACCTATAGCCACACTCTATACCCTACAACCTATAACCTATATCCTATACCCTAAACCCTAAACCCTTAAACCTATAGCCTACACCCTATACCCTAAACCTATACCCTACACTCTATACCCTACAACCTATATCCTATACCCTAAACCCTTCAACCTATAGCCTACACCCTATACCCTAAACCTATACCCTACACTCTATACCCTACAACCTATAGCCTACACTCTATACCCTACAACCTATAACCTACACTTTATACCCTACACTCTATACCCTAAACCCTATACCCTTTAACCTATATACCCTAAACCTATAGCCTATACCCTACAACCTATAACCTGTACCCTACACCCTACAACCTATAGCCTATACCCTAAACCCTATACCCTACAACCTATAGCCTACACTCTACCCTACAACCTATAACCTATATCCTATACCCTAAACCCTATACCCTAAACCCTATACCCTAAACCTATACCCTAAACCTATACCCTACACTTTATACCCTACAACCTATAGCCTATACCCTACAACCTATAGCCTGTACCCTACAACCTATACCCTACACCCTATACCCTAAACCTATACCCTAAACCTATACCCTAAACCCTTCAACCTATAGCCTACACTCTATACCCTAACCCTAAGCCTATACCCTATAACCTATAACCTGTACCCTACACCCTATACCCTACAACCTAAAGCATATACCCTACACCCTCTACCCTACACCCTGTACCTTACACCCTAAACCCTATACCCTACAACCTATAGCGTACACTCTACACTCTACCCTACAACCTATAGCCTATATCCTATACCCTACACTCTATACCCTACACTCTATACCCTATACCATACACTATAAAACCTATAGCCTACAGCCTATAGCCTGTACCCTACAACCTATAGCCTATACCCTACACGCTATACCCTACACTCTATACCCTATACCATACACTATAAAACCTATAGCCTACAACCTATACCCTGTCTAGTGTCCTGGTCCCTGTCTAGTGTCCTAGTCCCTGTCTAGTGTCCTAGTCCCTGTCTAGCGTCCTAGTCCCTGTCTAGTGTCCTAGTCCCTGTCTAGTATCCTATACCTTGTCTAGTGTCCTAGTCCCTGTCTAGTGTCCTAGTCCCTGTCTAGTGTCCTAGTCCCTGTCTAGTGTCCTAGTCCCTGTCTAGTGTCCCAGTCCCTGTCTAGTGTCCCTGTCTAGTGTCCCTGTCCCTGTCTAGTGTCCCTGTCCCTGTCTAGTGTCCTAGTCCCTGTCTAGTGTCCTAGTCCTGTCTAGTGTCCTAGTCCCTGTCTAGTGTCCTAGTCCCTGTCTAGTGTCCCAGTCCCTGTCTAGTGTCCCTGTCTAGTGTCCCTGTCCCTGTCTAGTGTCCCTGTCCCTGTCTAGTGTCCCAGTCCCTGTCTAGTGTCCCTGTCTAGTGTCCCTGTCCCTGTCTAGTGTCCCTGTCCCTGTCTAGTGTCCTAGTCCCTGTCTAGTGTCCTAGTCCCTGTCTAGTGTCCTAGTCCCTGTCTAGTGTCCTAGTCCCTGTCTAGTGTCCTAGTCCCTGTCTAGTGTCCTAGTCCCTGTCTAGTGTCCCAGTCCCTGTCTAGTGTCCCTGTCTAGTGTCCCTGTCCCTGTCTAGTGTCCCTGTCCCTGTCTAGTGTCCTAGTCCCTGTCTAGTGTCCTAGTCCCTGTCTAGTGTCCTAGTCCCTGTCTAGTGTCCTAGTCCCTGTCTAGTGTCCTAGTCCCTGTCTAGTGTCCTAGTCCCTGTCTAGTGTCCCAGTCCCTGTCTAGTGTCCCTGTCTAGTGTCCCTGTCCCTGTCTAGTGTCCCTGTCCCTGTCTAGTGTCCCAGTCCCTGTCTAGTGTCCCTGTCTAGTGTCCCTGTCCCTGTCTAGTGTCCCTGTCCCTGTCTAGTGTCCTAGTCCCTGTCTAGTGTCCTAGTCCCTGTCTAGTGTCCTAGTCCCTGTCTAGTGTCCTAGTCCCTGTCTAGTGTCCCAGTCCCTGTCTAGTGTCCCTGTCTAGTGTCCCTGTCCCTGTCTAGTGTCCCTGTCCCTGTCTAGTGTCCCAGTCCCTGTCTAGTGTCCTAGTCCCTGTCTAGGTGTCCTAGTCCTGTCTAGTGTCCTAGTCCCTGTCTTGGTGTCCCTGTCTCTGTCTTGGTGTCCCTGTCTCTGTCTTGGTGTCCCTGTCTCTGTCTAGTGTCCCTGTCCCTGTCTAGTGTCACTGACCCTGTCTAGTGTCCCTGTCCCTGTCTAGTGTCCTAGTCCATGTCTAGTGTCCCTGTCCCTGTCTAGTGTCCCTGTCCCTGTCCCTGTCTAGTGTCCCTGTCCCTGTCTAGTGTCCCTGTCCCTGTCTAGTGTCCCTGTCTAGTGTCCCAGTCCCTGTCTAGTGTCCTAGTCCCTGTCTAGTGTCCTAGTCCCTGTCTAGTGTCCCTGTCCTAGTCCCTGTCTAGGTGTCCCTGTCCCTGTCTAGTGTCCCTGTCTAGTGTCCCTGTCTAGTGTCCTAGTCCCTGTCTAGTGTCCTAGTCCCTGTCCCTGTCTAGTGTCCTAGTCCCTGTCTAGTGTCCTAGTCCCTCTCTAGTGTCCTAGTCCCTGTCTTGGTGTCCCTGTCTCTGTCTAGTGTCCCTGTCTAGTGTCCTAGTCCCTGTCTAGTGTCCTAGTCCCTGTCTAGTGTCCTAGTCCCTGTCTAGTGTCCTAGTCCCTGTCTAGTGTCCCTGTCTAGTGTCCCTGTCTCTGTCTAGTGTCCCTGTCCCTGTCTAGTGTCCTAGTCCTGTCTAGTGTCCTAGTCCCTGTCTAGTGTCCCTGTCTAGTGTCCCTGTCCCTGTCTAGTGTCCCTGTCCCTGTCTAGTGTCCTAGTCCCTGTCTAGTGTCCCTGTCCCTGTCTAGTGTCCTAGTCCCTGTCTAGTGTCCTAGTCCCTGTCTAGTGTCCTAGTCCCTGTCTAGTGTCCTAGTCCCTGTCTAGTGTCCCTATCCTAGTCCCTGTCTAGGTGTCCCTGTCCCTGTCTAGTGTCCTAGTCCCTGTCTAGTGTCCCTGTCTAGTGTCCCTGTCTCTGTCTAGTGTCCTAGTCCCTGTCTAGTGTCCTAGTCCCTGTCTAGTGTCCTAGTCCCTGTCTAGTGTCCCAGTCCCTGTCTAGTGTCCCTGTCTAGTGTCCCTGTCCCTGTCTAGTGTCCCTGTCCCTGTCTAGTGTCCTAGTCCCTGTCTAGTGTCCTAGTCCCTGTCTAGCGTCCTAGTCCCTGTCTAGCGTCCTAGTCCCTGTCTAGTGTCCTAGTCCCTGTCTAGTGTCCTAGTCCCTGTCTAGTGTCCTAGTCCCTGTCTTGGTGTCCCTGTCTCTGTCTAGTGTCCCTGTCTAGTGTCCTAGTCCCTGTCTAGTGTCCTAGTCCCTGTCTAGTGTCCTAGTCCCTGTCTAGTGTCCTAGTCCCTGTCTAGTGTCCCTGTCTAGTGTCCCTGTCTCTGTCTAGTGTCCCTGTCCCTGTCTAGTGTCCTAGTCCCTGTCTAGTGTCCTAGTCCCTGTCTAGTGTCCCTGTCTAGTGTCCCTGTCCCTGTCTAGTGTCCCTGTCCCTGTCTAGTGTCCTAGTCCCTGTCTAGTGTCCCTGTCCCTGTCTAGTGTCCTAGTCCCTGTCTAGTGTCCTAGTCCCTGTCTAGTGTCCTAGTCCCTGTCTAGTGTCCTAGTCCCTGTCTAGTGTCCCTATCCTAGTCCCTGTCTAGGTGTATACCCTAAACCTATACCCTAAACCTATACCCTAAACCCTTCAACCTATAGCCTACACTCTATACCCTAACCCTAAGCCTATACCCTATAACCTATTACCTGTACCCTACACCCTATACCCTACAACCTAAAGCATATACCCTACACCCTCTACCCTACACCCTGTACCTTACACCCTAAACCCTATACCCTACAACCTATAGCGTACACTCTACACTCTACCCTACAACCTATAGCCTATATCCTATACCCTACACTCTATACCCTACACTCTATACCCTATACCATACACTATAAAACCTATAGCCTACAGCCTATAGCCTGTACCCTACAACCTATAGCCTATACCCTACACGCTATACCCTACACTCTATACCCTATACCATACACTATAAAACCTATAGCCTACAACCTATACCCTGTCTAGTGTCCTGGTCCCTGTCTAGTGTCCTAGTCCCTGTCTAGTGTCCTAGTCCCTGTCTAGCGTCCTAGTCCCTGTCTAGTGTCCTAGTCCCTGTCTAGTATCCTATACCTTGTCTAGTGTCCTAGTCCCTGTCTAGTGTCCTAGTCCCTGTCTAGTGTCCCAGTCCCTGTCTAGTGTCCCTGTCTAGTGTCCCTGTCCCTGTCTAGTGTCCCTGTCCCTGTCTAGTGTCCCAGTCCCTGTCTAGTGTCCTAGTCCCTGTCTAGGTGTCCTAGTCCCTGTCTAGTGTCCTAGTCCCTGTCTTGGTGTCCCTGTCTCTGTCTTGGTGTCCCTGTCTCTGTCTTGGTGTCCCTGTCTCTGTCTAGTGTCCCTGTCCCTGTCTAGTGTCACTGACCCTGTCTAGTGTCCCTGTCCCTGTCTAGTGTCCTAGTCCATGTCTAGTGTCCCTGTCCCTGTCTAGTGTCCCTGTCCCTGTCTAGTGTCCCTGTCCCTGTCTAGTGTCCCTGTCCCTGTCTAGTGTCCCTGTCCCTGTCTAGTGTCCCTGTCCCTGTCTAGTGTCCCAGTCCCTGTCTAGTGTCCTAGTCCCTGTCTAGTGTCCTAGTCCCTGTCTAGTGTCCCTGTCCTAGTCCCTGTCTAGTGTCCCTGTCCCTGTCTAGTGTCCCTGTCCCTGTCTAATGTCCCTGTCCCTGTCTAGTGTCCTAGTCCCTGTCTAGTGTCCTAGTCCCTGTCTAGTGTCCCTGTCCTAGTCCCTGTCTAGGTGTCCCTGTCCCTGTCTAGTGTCCCTGTCTAGTGTCCCTGTCTAGTGTCCTAGTCCCTGTCTAGTGTCCTAGTCCCTGTCCCTGTCTAGTGTCCTAGTCCCTGTCTAGTGTCCTAGTCCCTCTCTAGTGTCCTAGTCCCTGTCTTGGTGTCCCTGTCTCTGTCTAGTGTCCCTGTCTAGTGTCCTAGTCCCTGTCTAGTGTCCTAGTCCCTGTCTAGTGTCCTAGTCCCTGTCTAGTGTCCTAGTCCCTGTCTAGTGTCCCTGTCTCTGTCTAGTGTCCCTGTCCCTGTCTAGTGTCCTAGTCCCTGTCTAGTGTCCTAGTCCCTGTCTAGTGTCCCTGTCTAGTGTCCCTGTCCCTGTCTAGTGTCCCTGTCCCTGTCTAGTGTCCTAGTCCCTGTCTAGTGTCCTAGTCCCTGTCTAGTGTCCTAGTCCTTGTCTAGTGTCCTAGTCCCTGTCTAGTGTCCCTATCCTAGTCCCTGTCTAGGTGTCCCTGTCCCTGTCTAGTGTCCTAGTCCCTGTCTAGTGTCCCTGTCTAGTGTCCCTGTCTCTGTCTAGTGTCCTAGTCCCTGTCTAGTGTCCTAGTCCCTGTCTAGTGTCCTAGTCCCTGTCTAGTGTCCCAGTCCCTGTCTAGTGTCCCTGTCTAGTGTCCCTGTCCCTGTCTAGTGTCCCTGTCCCTGTCTAGTGTCCTAGTCCCTGTCTAGTGTCCTAGTCCTGTCTAGCGTCCTAGTCCCTGTCTAGTGTCCTAGTCCCTGTCTAGTGTCCTAGTCCCTGTCTAGTGTCCTAGTCCCTGTCTTGGTGTCCCTGTCTCTGTCTAGTGTCCCTGTCTAGTGTCCTAGTCCCTGTCTAGTGTCCTAGTCCCTGTCTAGTGTCCTAGTCCCTGTCTAGTGTCCTAGTCCCTGTCTAGTGTCCCTGTCTAGTGTCCCTGTCTCTGTCTAGTGTCCCTGTCCTGTCTAGTGTCCTAGTCCTGTCTAGTGTCCTAGTCCCTGTCTAGTGTCCTGTCTAGTGTCCCTGTCCCTGTCTAGTGTCCCTGTCCCTGTCTAGTGTCCTAGTCCCTGTCTAGTGTCCCTGTCCCTGTCTAGTGTCCTAGTCCTGTCTAGTGTCCTAGTCCCTGTCTAGTGTCCTAGTCCCTGTCTAGTGTCCTAGTCCCTGTCTAGTGTCCCTATCCTAGTCCCTGTCTAGGTGTCCCTGTCCCTGTCTAGTGTCCTAGTCCCTGTCTAGTGTCCCTGTCTAGTGTCCCTGTCTCTGTCTAGTGTCCTAGTCCTGTCTAGTGTCCTAGTCCCTGTCTAGTGTCCTAGTCCCTGTCTAGTGTCCCAGTCCCTGTCTAGTGTCCCTGTCTAGTGTCCCTGTCCCTGTCTAGTGTCCCTGTCCCTGTCTAGTGTCCTAGTCCCTGTCTAGTGTCCTAGTCCCTGTCTAGCGTCCTAGTCCCTGTCTAGTGTCCTAGTCCCTGTCTAGTGTCCTAGTCCCTGTCTAGTGTCCTAGTCCCTGTCTAGTGTCCTAGTCCCTGTCTAGTGTCCCAGTCCCTGTCTAGTGTCCCTGTCTAGTGTCCCTGTCCCTGTCTAGTGTCCCAGTCCCTGTCTAGTGTCCTAGTCCCTGTCGAGGTGTCCTAGTCCCTGTCTAGTGTCCTAGTCCCTGTCTTGGTGTCCCTGTCTCTGTCTTGGTGTCCCTGTCTCTGTCTTGGTGTCCCTGTCTCTGTCTAGTGTCCCTGTCCCTGTCTAGTGTCACTGACCCTGTCTAGTGTCCCTGTCCCTGTCTAGTGTCCTAGTCCATGTCTAGTGTCCCTGTCCCTGTCTAGTGTCCCTGTCCCTGTCTAGTGTCCCTGTCCCTGTCTAGTGTCCCAGTCCCTGTCTAGTGTCCTAGTCCCTGTCTAGTGTCCTAGTCCCTGTCTAGTGTCCTAGTCCCTGTCTAGGTGTCCCTGTCCTGTCTAGTGTCCCTGTCTAGTGTCCCTGTCTAGTGTCCTAGTCCTGTCTAGTGTCCTAGTCCCTGTCCCTGTCTAGTGTCCTAGTCCCTGTCTAGTGTCCTAGTCCCTGTCTAGTGTCCTAGTCCCTGTCTTGGTGTCCCTGTCTCTGTCTAGTGTCCCTGTCTAGTGTCCTAGTCCTGTCTAGTGTCCTAGTCCTGTCTAGTGTCCTAGTCCTGTCTAGTGTCCTAGTCCTGTCTAGTGTCCCTGTCTAGTGTCCCTGTCTCTGTCTAGTGTCCCTGTCCCTGTCTAGTGTCCTAGTCCTGTCTAGTGTCCTAGTCCCTGTCTAGTGTCCCTGTCTAGTGTCCTGTCTAGTGTCCCTGTCCCTGTCTAGTGTCCTAGTCCCTGTCTAGTGTCCCTGTCCCTGTCTAGTGTCCTAGTCCTGTCTAGTGTCCTAGTCCCTGTCTAGTGTCCTAGTCCCTGTCTAGTGTCCCTGTCTAGTGTCCCTGTCCCTGTCTAGTGTCCCTGTCCTGTCTAGTGTCCTAGTCCTGTCTAGTGTCCCTGTCCTGTCTAGTGTCCCTGTCTAGTGTCCCTGTCCCTGTCTAGTGTCCCTGTCCCTGTCTAGTGTCCTAGTCCCTGTCTAGTGTCCCTGTCCCTGTCTAGTGTCCTAGTCCCTGTCTAGTGTCCTAGTCCCTGTCTAGTGTCCTAGTCCTTGTCTAGTGTCCTAGTCCCTGTCTAGTGTCCCTATCCTAGTCCCTGTCTAGGTGTCCCTGTCCCTGTCTAGTGTCCTAGTCCCTGTCTAGTGTCCCTGTCTAGTGTCCCTGTCTCTGTCTAGTGTCCTAGTCCCTGTCTAGTGTCCTAGTCCCTGTCTAGTGTCCTAGTCCCTGTCTAGTGTCCCAGTCCCTGTCTAGTGTCCCTGTCTAGTGTCCCTGTCCCTGTCTAGTGTCCCTGTCCCTGTCTAGTGTCCCTGTCCCTGTCTAGTGTCCTAGTCCCTGTCTAGTGTCCTAGTCCCTGTCTAGCGTCCTAGTCCCTGTCTAGTGTCCTAGTCCCTGTCTAGTGTCCTAGTCCCTGTCTAGTGTCCTAGTCCCTGTCTTGGTGTCCCTGTCTCTGTCTAGTGTCCCTGTCTAGTGTCCTAGTCCCTGTCTAGTGTCCTAGTCCCTGTCTAGTGTCCTAGTCCCTGTCTAGTGTCCCTGTCTAGTGTCCCTGTCTCTGTCTAGTGTCCCTGTCCTGTCTAGTGTCCTAGTCCCTGTCTAGTGTCCTAGTCCCTGTCTAGTGTCCCTGTCTAGTGTCCCTGTCCCTGTCTAGTGTCCCTGTCCCTGTCTAGTGTCCTAGTCCCTGTCTAGTGTCCCTGTCCCTGTCTAGTGTCCTAGTCCCTGTCTAGTGTCCTAGTCCCTGTCTAGTGTCCTAGTCCCTGTCTCGTGTCCTAGTCCCTGTCTAGTGTCCCTATCCTAGTCCCTGTCTAGGTGTCCCTGTCCCTGTCTAGTGTCCTAGTCCCTGTCTAGTGTCCCTGTCTAGTGTCCCTGTCTCTGTCTAGTGTCCTAGTCCCTGTCTAGTGTCCTAGTCCCTGTCTAGTGTCCTAGTCCCTGTCTAGTGTCCCAGTCCCTGTCTAGTGTCCCTGTCTAGTGTCCCTGTCCCTGTCTAGTGTCCCTGTCCCTGTCTAGTGTCCTAGTCCCTGTCTAGTGTCCTAGTCCCTGTCTAGCGTCCTAGTCCCTGTCTAGTGTCCTAGTCCCTGTCTAGTGTCCTAGTCCCTGTCTAGTGTCCTAGTCCCTGTCTAGTGTCCTAGTCCCTGTCTAGTGTCCTAGTCCCTGTCTAGTGTCCCAGTCCCTGTCTAGTGTCCCTGTCTAGTGTCCCTGTCCCTGTCTAGTGTCCCTGTCCCTGTCTAGTGTCCCAGTCCCTGTCTAGTGTCCTAGTCCCTGTCGAGGTGTCCTAGTCCCTGTCTAGTGTCCTAGTCCCTGTCTTGGTGTCCCTGTCTCTGTCTTGGTGTCCCTGTCTCTGTCTTGGTGTCCCTGTCTCTGTCTAGTGTCCCTGTCCCTGTCTAGTGTCACTGACCCTGTCTAGTGTCCCTGTCCCTGTCTAGTGTCCTAGTCCATGTCTAGTGTCCCTGTCCCTGTCTAGTGTCCCTGTCCCTGTCTAGTGTCCCTGTCCCTGTCTAGTGTCCCAGTCCCTGTCTAGTGTCCTAGTCCCTGTCTAGTGTCCTAGTCCCTGTCTAGTGTCCTAGTCCCTGTCTAGGTGTCCCTGTCCCTGTCTAGTGTCCCTGTCTAGTGTCCCTGTCTAGTGTCCTAGTCCCTGTCTAGTGTCCTAGTCCCTGTCCCTGTCTAGTGTCCTAGTCCCTGTCTAGTGTCCTAGTCCCTGTCTAGTGTCCTAGTCCCTGTCTTGGTGTCCCTGTCTCTGTCTAGTGTCCCTGTCTAGTGTCCTAGTCCCTGTCTAGTGTCCTAGTCCCTGTCTAGTGTCCTAGTCCCTGTCTAGTGTCCTAGTCCCTGTCTAGTGTCCCTGTCTAGTGTCCCTGTCTCTGTCTAGTGTCCCTGTCCCTGTCTAGTGTCCTAGTCCCTGTCTAGTGTCCTAGTCCCTGTCTAGTGTCCCTGTCTAGTGTCCCTGTCTAGTGTCCCTGTCCCTGTCTAGTGTCCTAGTCCCTGTCTAGTGTCCCTGTCCCTGTCTAGTGTCCTAGTCCCTGTCTAGTGTCCTAGTCCCTGTCTAGTGTCCTAGTCCCTGTCTAGTGTCCCTATCCTAGTCCCTGTCTAGGTGTCCCTGTCCCTGTCTAGTGTCCTAGTCCCTGTCTAGTGTCCCTGTCTAGTGTCCTAGTCCCTGTCTAGTGTCCTAGTCCCTGTCCCTGTCTAGTGTCCTAGTCCCTGTCTAGTGTCCCTGTCTAGTGTCCTAGTCCCTGTCTAGTGTCCTAGTCCCTGTCCATGTCTAGTGTCCTAGTCCCTGTCTAGTGTCCTGTCTAGTGTCCTAGTCCCTGTCTAGTGTCCTAGTCCCTGTCCCTGTCTAGTGTCCTAGTCCTGTCTAGTGTCCTGGTCACTGTCTAGTGTCCTAGTCCCTGTCTAGTGTCCTAGTCCCTGTCTAGTGTTCTGGTCCCTGTCTATTGTCCTAGTTCCTGTCTAGTGTCCTAGTCCTTGTCTAGTGTCCTAGTCCTTGTCTAGTGTCAGAGAGAGGGGGATGGAGAGAGAGGGAGGGATGGAGAGGGGGATGAGAGAGGGAGAGAGGGATGGAGAGGGGGATGAGAGAAAGAGGGAGAGAGCAATGCAGAGGAGAGTGGCAAAACCTAAGTTTATCCATCATTTATTGGTGTGTTGCAGAGAGGAATATATTTTAGAGAGAGAGAGAGAGGGAGAGACAGAGAGAGAGACAGAGAGAGAGAAAGAGAGAGAGAAAGAGAGAGAGGGGGAGAGAGAGAGAGAGGGGAGAGAGAGAGAGAGAGAGAGAGAGAGAGGAGAGACAGAGAGAGAGGGAGAGACAGAGAGAGGGAGAGACAGAGAGAGGGAGAGACAGAGAGAGGGAGAGACAGAGAGGGAGAGAGAGACAGAGAGAGAGGGAGAGAGAGACAGAGAGAGAGGGAGAGAGAGAGGGAGAGAAGGAGAGAGAGAAGGAGAGAGAGAGAGAAGAGAGAGAGGGAGAGAAGGAGAGAGAGGGGAGAGACGGAGAGAGAGGGAGAGATAGAGAGAGAGATAGAGGGAGAAGAGAGAGGCTGACCTGGTTAGCTGTGTGTGCAGAGCAGAGTAGACTTAGAGGGGAGGGGAGTGTCACTCCCCAGGTGATTTGGCGAGACAGCTTGACACTCTTTCAAGAGAGAAATTTTCTCTTGGGTTATTCTAACTAATTTACTCCGTCTCTCCTCCTCTCTTCTCCCCTCCTCTCTGCTCCTCTCTTCTCCTCTCCCCTCCTCTCGTCTCCCCTCCTCTCCTCTCCTATCATTTGAAGATCATGTCGGAGCGCAAGCATGCTAAAGAGTTATCAGGGGCGTTGTCAGGGGGCGTGTCTCTACACGACAGAATGCAGTCAGGACTAGACCTCCCACTACAAGGTACTCTACTCTACTGTAATCTACTCTACTGTAATCTACTCTAATGTAATCAACTCTGCTCTACTGTAATCTACTCTACTGTAATCTACTCTAATGTAATCAACTCTGCTCTACTGTAATCTACTCTACTGTAATCTACTCTAATGTAATCAACTCTACTGTAATCTACTCTACTGTAATCTACTCTACTCTACTGTAATCTACTCTACTCTACTGTAATCTACTCTAATGTAATCTACTATACTGTAACCTACTCTGCTCTACTGTAATCTACTCTACTCTACTGTAATCTACTCTACTGTAATCTACTCTGGTCTACTGTAATCTACTCTACTGTAATCTACACTACTCTACTGTAATCTACTCTACTGTAATCTACTCTATTGTAATCTACTCTAATGTAATCAACTCTGCTCTACTGTAATCTACTCTAATGTAATCAACTCTGCTCTACTGTAATCTACTCTACTGTAATCTACTCTACTGTAATCTACTCTAATGTAATCAACTCTGCTCTACTGTAATCTACTCTACTGTAATCTACTCTAATGTAATCTACTCTACTGTAATCTACTCTACTCTACTGTAATCTACTCTACTCTACTGTAATCTACTCTAATGTAATCTACTATACTGTAACCTACTCTGCTCTACTGTAATCTACTCTACTCTACTGTAATCTACTCTACTGTAATCTACTCTGGTCTACTGTAATCTACTCTACTGTAATCTACACTACTCTACTGTAATCTACTCTACTGTAATCTACTCTACTGTAATCTACTCTAATGTAATCAACTCTGCTCTACTGTAATCTACTCTAATGTAATCAACTCTGCTCTACTGTAATCTACTCTACTGTAATCTACTCTACTGTAATCTACTCTAATGTAATCAACTCTGCTCTACTGTAATCTACTCTACTGTAATCTACTCTAATGTAATCAACTCTACTGTAATCTACTCTACTGTAATCTACTCTACTCTACTGTAATCTACTCTACTCTACTGTAATCTACTCTAATGTAATCTACTATACTGTAACCTACTCTGCTCTACTGTAATCTACTCTACTCTACTGTAATCTACTCTACTGTAATCTACTCTGGTCTACTGTAATCTACTCTACTGTAATCTACACTACTCTACTGTAATCTACTCTACTGTAATCTACTCTATTGTAAACTACTCTACTCTACTGTAATCTACTCTGCTCTACTCTACTCTGCTCTACTGGAATCTACTCTGCTCAACTGTAATCTACTCTGCTCTACTGTAATCTACTGTACTCTGCTCTACTGTACTCTACTCTACTCTATTGGAATCTACTCTGCTCTACTGTAATCTGCTCTACTGGAATCTACTCTTCTCTACTGTAATCTACTGTAATCTACTCTGCTCTACTGTAATCTACTCTACTCGGCTCTACTGTAATTTACTCTGCTCTACTGTACTTTACTGTACTCTGCTCTACTGTACTCTCCTGTACTCTACTGTAATCTACTCTACTGTACTGTACTGTACTCTGCACTACTCTACTCTGTTCTGCTTTATACTGTATCACATATACTGTATACTGTATCACATATACTGTATAGTGTATCACATATACTGTATCACATATACTGTATACTGTACCACATATACTGTACCACATATACTGTACCACATATACTGTATAGTGTATCACATATACTGTATCACATATACTGTATCACATATACTGTATAATGTATCACATATACTGTATCACATACACTGTATACTGTATCACATATACTGGATACTGTATCACATATACTGTACCACATATACTGTATACTGTATCACATGTACTGTATAATGTATTACATATACTGTATCACATATACTGGATACTGCATCACATATACTGTACCACATATACTGTATACTGTATCACATATACTGTATAATGTATTACATTTACTGTCTCACATATGCTGGATACTGCATCACATATACTGCATCACATATACTGCATCACATATACTGCATCACATATACTGTATACTGTATCACATATACTGTATCACATATACTGTATCACATATACTGTATATTGTATCACATATACTGTATGACTTATACTGTACCACATATACTGTACCACATATACTATATTCTGTATCACATATACTGTATACTGTATCACATATACAGTATCACATATACTGTATACTGTATCACATATACTGTATCACATATACTGTATACTGTATCACATATACTGTATATTGTATCACATATACTGTATCACATATACTGTATACTGTATCACATATACTGTATATTGTATCACATATACTGTATTCTGTATCACATATACTGTATACTGTATCACATATACTGTATCACATATACTGTATACTGTATCACATATACTGTATATTGTATCACATATACTGTATTCTGTATCACATATACTGTATACTGTATCACATATACTGTATCACATATACTGTATCACATATACTGTATTCTGTATCACATATACTGTATACTGTATCACATATACTGTATACTGTATCACATATACTGTATACTGTATCACATATACTGTATCACAGATACTGTATCTCATATACTGTATACTGTATCACATATATACTGTATAATGTAGCACATATACTGTATCACATATAATGTATAATGTATTACATTTACTGTCTCACATATACTGTGTACTGTATCACATATACAGTATCACATATACTGTATACCTTATCACATATACAGTATCACATACTGTATACCTTATCACATATACTGTATCACATATACTGTATATTGTATCACATATACTGTATCACATATACTGTATCACATATACTGTATATTGTATCACATATACTGCATCACATATACTGTATCACATATACTGCATCACATATACTGTATCACATATACTGTATCACATATACGGTATACTGTATCACATATACTGTATAGTGTATCACATATACTGTATAATGTATCATATACTGTATCACATACTGTACCACATATACTGTATAATGTATCATATACTGTATCACATACTGTACCACATATACTGTATAATGTATCACATACTGTATCACATACTGTACCACATATACTGTATAATGTATCATATACTGTACCACATATACTGTATACTGTATCACATATACTGTATCACATATACTGTATACTGTATCATATACTGTATCACATACTGTACCACATATACTGTATAATGTATCATATACTGTATCACATACTGTACCACATATACTGTATAATGTATCATATACTGTATCACATACTGTACCACATATACTGTATAATGTATCACATACTGTATCACATACTGTACCACATATACTGTATAATGTATCATATACTGTACCACATATACTGTATACTGTATCACATATACTGTATCACATATACTGTATACTGTATCACATATACTGTACCACATATACTGTATACTGTATCACATATACTGTATCACATATACTGTATAGTGTATCACATATACTGTATACTGTATCACATATACTGTATCACATATACTGTATCACATATACGGTATACTGTATCACATATACTGTATCACATATACTGTATAGTGTATCACATATACTGTATAGTGTATCACATACTGTATCACATACTGTACCACATATACTGTATAATGTATCATATACTGTATCACATACTGTACCACATATACTGTATAATGTATCATATACTGTATCACATACTGTACCACATATACTGTATAATGTATCACATACTGTATCACATACTGTACCACATATACTGTATAATGTATCATATACTGTACCACATATACTGTATACTGTATCACATATACTGTATCACATATACTGTATACTGTATCATATACTGTATCACATACTGTACCACATATACTGTATAATGTATCATATACTGTATCACATACTGTACCACATATACTGTATAATGTATCATATACTGTATCACATACTGTACCACATATACTGTATAATGTATCACATACTGTATCACATACTGTACCACATATACTGTATAATGTATCATATACTGTACCACATATACTGTATACTGTATCACATATACTGTATCACATATACTGTATACTGTATCACATATACTGTACCACATATACTGTATACTGTATCACATGTACTGTACCACATATACTGTATAGTGTATCACATATACTGTATACTGTATCACATATACTGTATCACATATACTGTATCACATATACTGTATCACATATACTGTACCACATATACTGTATAATGTATCACATACTGTATCACATATACTGTACCACATATACTGTATACTGTATCACATATACTGTATCACATATACTGTATCACATATACTGTATAGTGTATCACATATACTGTACCACATATACTGTATACTGTATCACATATACTGTATCACATATACTGTATCACATATACTGTATACTGTATCACATATACTGTACCACATATACTGTATCACATATACTGTATCACATATACTGTATACTGTATACTGTATCACATATACTGTATCACATATACTGTATACTGTATCACATATACTGTACCACATATACTGTATCACATATACTGTATCACATATACTGTACCACATATACTGTATCATATATACTGTACCACATATACTGTATACTGTATCACATATACTGCATCAGATACTGTATACTGTATCACATATACTGTATCACATATACTGTATACTGTATCACATATACTGTATCACATATACTGTATACTGTATCACATATACTGTATCACATACACTGTATACTGTACCACATATACTGTATCACATACACTATACTGTACCACATATACTGTATCACATATACTGTATACTGTATCACATATACTGTATCACATATACTGTATACTGTATCACATATACTGTATCACATACACTGTATACTATACCACATATACTGTATCACATATACTGTATACTGTACCACATATACTGTATACTGTATCACATATACTGTATCACATATACTGTATCACATATACTGTACCACATATACTGTATACTGTATCACATATAGTGTACCACATATACTGTATACTGTACCACATATACTGTATCACATATACTGTATCACATATACTGTACCACATATACTGTATACTGTATCACATATACTGTATCACATATACTGTATACTGTATCACATATACTGTATCACATATACTGTATACTGTATCACATATACTGTATACTGTATCACATATACTGCATCAGATACTTAATAGGATTGTTGTACATACAGTGGTTTGGTGTGTGTATATATATATATACAGTGGGGTAAAAAAGTATTGAGTCAGCCACCAATTGTGCAAGTTCTCCCACTTAAAAAGATGAGAGAGGCCTGTAATTGTCATCATCGGTACACTTCAACTATGACAGACAAAAATGAGACAAATAATTCCAGAAAATCACATTGTAGGATTTTTTATGAATTTATTTGCAAATTATGGTGGAAAATAAGTTGTGTGTGTGTGTGTGTGTGTGTGTGTGTGTGTGTTCAGCAGAGTTCCCCACTCCAAAGACAGAGTTGGTCCAGAGATTCCGGCTGCTGTATCTGGGAATGAAGCCAGTAGACAGACCTATAGGTGAGACACACACACACACACACACACAGACCTATAGGTGAGACACACACACACAGACCTATAGGTGAGACACACACACACACACACACACACACACACACACACACACACACACACACACACACACACACACACACACACACACACACACACACACACACACACACACACACACACACACACACACACACACAACAGACAGACAGACAGACGTACTCTGTGGTAGTTAGTGAGTGATCTTGACCTCTAACCCCTGACCCCTGCCCTATGACCCTAGGTATGGACATATTGAACGGGGCCATAGACAGTCTGATTGGTTCTTCCAGTAGAGAAGAGTGGAAAGCTGTTAACCTCAACGTGGCCGATGCTACCCTCATTATCAGCAACCACCAGGTAACATACACTATATACACCTCTACCCTCATTGTCAACAACCACCACTATATACACTATATACACCTCTACCCTCATTATCAACAACCACCACTATATACACTATATACACCTCTACGCTCATTATCACCAACAACCACTATATACACTATATACACCTCTACCCTCATTATCAACAACCACCACTATATACACTATATACACCTCTACCCTCATTATCAACAACCACCACTATATACACTATATACACCTCTACCCTCATTATCAACAACCACCACTATATACACCTCTACCCTCATTATCAACAACCACCACTATATACACTATATACACCTCTACCCTCATTATCAACAACAACCACTATATACACTATATACACCTCTACCCTCATTATCAACAACCACCACTATATACACCTCTACCCTCATTGTCAACAACAACCACTATATACACCTCTACCCTCATTATCAACAACCACCACTATATACACTATATACACCTCTACCCTCATTATCAGCAACAACCACTATATACACCTCTACCCTCATTATCAACAACCACCACTATATACACTATATACACCTCTACCCCCATTATCAACAACCACCACTATATACACCTCTACCCTCATTATCAACAACCACCACTATATACACCTCTCCTCTCATTATCAACAACCAACATTATATACACTATATACACCTCTACCCCCATTATCAACAACCACCACTATATACACTATATACACCTCTACCCTCATTATCAACAACCACCACTATATACACTATATACACCTCTACCCCCATTATCAACAACCACCACTATATACACTATATACACCTCTACCCTCATTATCAACAACCACCACTATATACACTATATACACCTCTCCCCTCATTATCAACAACCACCACTATATACACCTCTACCCCCATTATCAACAACCACCACTATATACACCTCTACCCTCATTATCAACAACCACCACTATATACACCTCTACCCTCATTATCAACAACCACCACTATATACACCTATACCCTCATTATCAACAACCACCACTATATACACCTCTACCCTCATTATCAACAACCACCACTATATACACCTCTACCTTCATTATCAACAACCACCACTATATACACCTCTACCCTCATTATCAACAACCACCACTATATACACCTCTACCTTCATTATCAACAACCACCACTATATACACCTCTACCCTCATTATCAACAACCACCACTATATACACCTCTACCCTCATTATCAACAACCACCACTATATACACCTATACCCTCATTATCAACAACCACCACTATATACACCTCTACCCTCATTATCAACAACCACCACTATATACACCTCTACCCTCATTATCAACAACCACCACTATATACACCTATACCCTCATTATCAACAACCACCACTATATACACCTCTACCCTCATTATCAACAACCACCACTATATACACCTCTACCCTCATTATCAACAACCACCACTATATACACCTCTACCCTCATTATCAACAACCACCACTATATACACTATATATACCTCTACCCTCATTATCAACAACCACCACTATATACACTATATACACCTCTACCCTCATTATCAACAACCACCACTATATACACCTCTACCCTCATTATCAACAACCACCACTATATACACCTATACCCTCATTATCAACAACCACCACTATATACACCTCTACCCTCATTATCAACAACCACCACTATATACACCTCTACCTTCATTATCAACAACCACCACTATATACACCTCTACCCTCATTATCAACAACCACCACTATATACACCTCTACCTTCATTATCAACAACCACCACTATATACACCTCTACCCTCATTATCAACAACCACCACTATATACACCTCTACCCTCATTATCAACAACCACCACTATATACACCTATACCCTCATTATCAACAACCACCACTATATACACCTCTACCCTCATTATCAACAACCACCACTATATACACCTCTACCCTCATTATCAACAACCACCACTATATACACCTATACCCTCATTATCAACAACCACCACTATATACACCTCTACCCTCATTATCAACAACCACCACTATATACACCTCTACCCTCATTATCAACAACCACCACTATATACACCTCTACCCTCATTATCAACAACCACCACTATATACACTATATATACCTCTACCCTCATTATCAACAACCACCACTATATACACTATATACACCTCTACCCTCATTATCAACAACCACCACTATATACACCCCTACCCTCATTATCAACAACCACCACTATATACACCTCTACCCTCATTATCAACAACCACCACTATATACACTATATACACCTCTACCCTCATTATCAACAACAACCACTACATACACTATATACACCTCTACCCTCATTATCAACAACAACCACTATATACACCTCTACCCTCATTATCAACAACCACCACTATATACACTATATACACCTCTACCCTCATTATCAACAACAACCACTATATACACTATATACACCTCTACCTTCATTATCAGCAACCACCACTATATACACCTCTACCCTCATTATCAACAACCACCACTATATACACCTCTACCCTCATTATCAACAACCACCACTATATACACTATATACACCTCTACCCTCATTATCAGCAACCACCACTATATACACTATATACACCTCTACCTTCATTATCAACAACCACCACTATATACACCTCTACCCTCATTATCAACAACCACCTCTATATACACCTCTACCCTCATTATCAGCAACCACCACTATATACACCTCTACCCTCATTATCAACAACCACCACTATATACACTATATACACCTCTACCCTCATTATCAACAACCACCACTATATACACCTCTACCCTCATTATCAACAACCACCACTATATACACCTCTATCCTCATTATCAACAACCACCACTATATACACCTCTACCCTCATTATCAACAACCACCACTATATACACTATATACACCTCTACCCTCATTATCAACAACCACCACTATATACACCTCTACCCTCATTATCAACAACCACCACTATATACACTATATACACCTCTACCCTCATTATCAACAACCACCACTATATACACCTCTACCCTCATTATCAACAACCACCACTATATACACCTCTACCCTCATTATCAACAACCACCACTATATACACTATATATACCTCTACCCTCATTATCAACAACCACCACTATATACACTATATACACCTCTACCCTCATTATCAACAACCACCACTATATACACCTCTACCCTCATTATCAACAACCACCACTATATACACCTCTACCCTCATTATCAACAACCACCACTATATACACTATATACACCTCTACCCTCATTATCAACAACAACCACTACAAACACTATATACACCTCTACCCTCATTATCAACAACAACCACTATATACACCTCTACCCTCATTATCAACAACCACCACTATATACACTATATACACCTCTACCCTCATTATCAACAACAACCACTATATACACTATATACACCTCTACCTTCATTATCAGCAACCACCACTATATACACCTCTACCCTCATTATCAACAACCACCACTATATACACCTCTACCCTCATTATCAACAACCACCACTATATACACTATATACACCTCTACCCTCATTATCAGCAACCACCACTATATACACTATATACACCTCTACCTTCATTATCAACAACCACCACTATATACACCTCTACCCTCATTATCAACAACCACCTCTATATACACCTCTACCCTCATTATCAGCAACCACCACTATATACACCTCTACCCTCATTATCAACAACCACCACTATATACACTATATACACCTCTACCCTCATTATCAACAACCACCACTATATACACCTCTACCCTCATTATCAACAACCACCACTATATACACCTCTATCCTCATTATCAACAACCACCACTATATACACCTCTACCCTCATTATCAACAACCACCACTATATACACTATATACACCTCTACCCTCATTATCAACAACCACCACTATATACACCTCTACCCTCATTATCAACAACCACCACTATATACACTATATACACCTCTACCCTCATTATCAACAACCACCACTATATACACCTCTACCCTCATTATCAACAACCACCACTATATACACCTCTACCCTCATTATCAACAACCACCACTATATACACCCCTACCCTCATTATCAACAACCACCACTATATACACCCCTACCCTCATTATCAACAACCACCACTATATACACCTCTACCCTCATTATCAACAACCACCACTATATACACCCCTACCCTCATTATCAACAACCACCACTATATACACCTCTACCCTCATTATCAACAACCACCACTATATACACCTCTACCCTCATTATCAACAACCACCACTATATACACTATATACACCTCTACCCTCATTATCAACAACCACCACTATATACACTATATACACCTCTACCCTCATTATCAACAACCACCACTATATACACTATATACACCTCTACCCTCATTATCAACAACCACCACTATATACACTATATACACCTCTACCCTCATTATCAACAACCACCACTATATACACTATATACACCTCTACCCTCATTATCAACAACCACCACTATATACACTATATACACCTCTACCCTCATTATCAACAACCACCACTATATACACTATATACACCTCTACCCTCATTATCAACAACCACCACTCTATACACTATATACACCTCTACCTTCATTATCAACAACCACCACTATATACACCTCTACCCTCATTATCAACAACCACCTCTATATACACCTCTACCCTCATTATCAGCAACCACCACTATATACACCTCTACCCTCATTATCAACAACCACCACTATATACACTATATACACCTCTACCCTCATTATCAACAACCACCACTATATACACCTCTACCCTCATTATCAACAACCACCACTATATACACCTCTATCCTCATTATCAACAACCACCACTATATACACCTCTACCCTCATTATCAACAACCACCACTATATACACTATATACACCTCTACCCTCATTATCAACAACCACCACTATATACACCTCTACCCTCATTATCAACAACCACCACTATATACACTATATACACCTCTACCCTCATTATCAACAACCACCACTATATACACCTCTACCCTCATTATCAACAACCACCACTATATACACCTCTACCCTCATTATCAACAACCACCACTATATACACCCCTACCCTCATTATCAACAACCACCACTATATACACCCCTACCCTCATTATCAACAACCACCACTATATACACCTCTACCCTCATTATCAACAACCACCACTATATACACCCCTACCCTCATTATCAACAACCACCACTATATACACCTCTACCCTCATTATCAACAACCACCACTATATACACCTCTACCCTCATTATCAACAACCACCACTATATACACTATATACACCTCTACCCTCATTATCAACAACCACCACTATATACACCTCTATCCTCATTATCAACAACCACCACTATATACACCTCTACCCTCATTATCAACAACCACCACTATATACACTATATACACCTCTACCCTCATTATCAACAACCACCACTATATACACCTCTACCCTCATTATCAACAACCACCACAATATACACTATATACACCTCTACCCTCATTATCAACAACCACCACTATATACACCTCTACCCTCATTATCAACAACCACCACTATATACACCTCTACCCTCATTATCAACAACCACCACTATATACACCCCTACCCTCATTATCAACAACCACCACTATATACACCCCTACCCTCATTATCAACAACCACCACTATATACACCCCTACCCTCATTATCAACAACCACCACTATATACACCTCTACCCTCATTATCAACAACCACCACTATATACACCCCTACCCTCATTATCAACAACCACCACTATATACACCTCTACCCTCATTATCAACAACCACCACTATATACACCTCTACCCTCATTATCAACAACCACCACTATATACACCTCTACCTTCATTATCAACAACCACCACTATATACACCTCTACCCTCATTATCAACAACCACCACTATATACACCTCTACCCTCATTATCAACAACCACCACTATATACACCTATACCCTCATTATCAACAACCACCACTATATACACCTCTACCCTCATTATCAACAACCACCACTATATACACCTCTACCCTCATTATCAACAACCACCACTATATACACCTATACCCTCATTATCAACAACCACCACTATATACACCTCTACCCTCATTATCAACAACCACCACTATATACACCTCTACCCTCATTATCAACAACCACCACTATATACACCTCTACCCTCATTATCAACAACCACCACTATATACACTATATATACCTCTACCCTCATTATCAACAACCACCACTATATACACTATATACACCTCTACCCTCATTATCAACAACCACCACTATATACACCCCTACCCTCATTATCAACAACCACCACTATATACACCTCTACCCTCATTATCAACAACCACCACTATATACACTATATACACCTCTACCCTCATTATCAACAACAACCACTACATACACTATATACACCTCTACCCTCATTATCAACAACAACCACTATATACACCTCTACCCTCATTATCAACAACCACCACTATATACACTATATACACCTCTACCCTCATTATCAACAACAACCACTATATACACTATATACACCTCTACCTTCATTATCAGCAACCACCACTATATACACCTCTACCCTCATTATCAACAACCACCACTATATACACTATATACACCTCTACCCTCATTATCAGCAACCACCACTATATACACTATATACACCTCTACCTTCATTATCAACAACCACCACTATATACACCTCTACCCTCATTATCAACAACCACCTCTATATACACCTCTACCCTCATTATCAGCAACCACCACTATATACACCTCTACCCTCATTATCAACAACCACCACTATATACACTATATACACCTCTACCCTCATTATCAACAACCACCACTATATACACCTCTACCCTCATTATCAACAACCACCACTATATACACCTCTATCCTCATTATCAACAACCACCACTATATACACCTCTACCCTCATTATCAACAACCACCACTATATACACTATATACACCTCTACCCTCATTATCAACAACCACCACTATATACACCTCTACCCTCATTATCAACAACCACCACTATATACACTATATACACCTCTACCCTCATTATCAACAACCACCACTATATACACCTCTACCCTCATTATCAACAACCACCACTATATACACCTCTACCCTCATTATCAACAACCACCACTATATACACTATATATACCTCTACCCTCATTATCAACAACCACCACTATATACACTATATACACCTCTACCCTCATTATCAACAACCACCACTATATACACCTCTACCCTCATTATCAACAACCACCACTATATACACCTCTACCCTCATTATCAACAACCACCACTATATACACTATATACACCTCTACCCTCATTATCAACAACAACCACTACAAACACTATATACACCTCTACCCTCATTATCAACAACAACCACTATATACACCTCTACCCTCATTATCAACAACCACCACTATATACACTATATACACCTCTACCCTCATTATCAACAACAACCACTATATACACTATATACACCTCTACCTTCATTATCAGCAACCACCACTATATACACCTCTACCCTCATTATCAACAACCACCACTATATACACCTCTACCCTCATTATCAACAACCACCACTATATACACTATATACACCTCTACCCTCATTATCAGCAACCACCACTATATACACTATATACACCTCTACCTTCATTATCAACAACCACCACTATATACACCTCTACCCTCATTATCAACAACCACCTCTATATACACCTCTACCCTCATTATCAGCAACCACCACTATATACACCTCTACCCTCATTATCAACAACCACCACTATATACACTATATACACCTCTACCCTCATTATCAACAACCACCACTATATACACCTCTACCCTCATTATCAACAACCACCACTATATACACCTCTATCCTCATTATCAACAACCACCACTATATACACCTCTACCCTCATTATCAACAACCACCACTATATACACTATATACACCTCTACCCTCATTATCAACAACCACCACTATATACACCTCTACCCTCATTATCAACAACCACCACTATATACACTATATACACCTCTACCCTCATTATCAACAACCACCACTATATACACCTCTACCCTCATTATCAACAACCACCACTATATACACCTCTACCCTCATTATCAACAACCACCACTATATACACCCCTACCCTCATTATCAACAACCACCACTATATACACCCCTACCCTCATTATCAACAACCACCACTATATACACCTCTACCCTCATTATCAACAACCACCACTATATACACCCCTACCCTCATTATCAACAACCACCACTATATACACCTCTACCCTCATTATCAACAACCACCACTATATACACCTCTACCCTCATTATCAACAACCACCACTATATACACTATATACACCTCTACCCTCATTATCAACAACCACCACTATATACACTATATACACCTCTACCCTCATTATCAACAACCACCACTATATACACTATATACACCTCTACCCTCATTATCAACAACCACCACTATATACACTATATACACCTCTACCCTCATTATCAACAACCACCACTATATACACTATATACACCTCTACCCTCATTATCAACAACCACCACTATATACACTATATACACCTCTACCCTCATTATCAACAACCACCACTATATACACTATATACACCTCTACCCTCATTATCAACAACCACCACTCTATACACTATATACACCTCTACCTTCATTATCAACAACCACCACTATATACACCTCTACCCTCATTATCAACAACCACCTCTATATACACCTCTACCCTCATTATCAGCAACCACCACTATATACACCTCTACCCTCATTATCAACAACCACCACTATATACACTATATACACCTCTACCCTCATTATCAACAACCACCACTATATACACCTCTACCCTCATTATCAACAACCACCACTATATACACCTCTATCCTCATTATCAACAACCACCACTATATACACCTCTACCCTCATTATCAACAACCACCACTATATACACTATATACACCTCTACCCTCATTATCAACAACCACCACTATATACACCTCTACCCTCATTATCAACAACCACCACTATATACACTATATACACCTCTACCCTCATTATCAACAACCACCACTATATACACCTCTACCCTCATTATCAACAACCACCACTATATACACCTCTACCCTCATTATCAACAACCACCACTATATACACCCCTACCCTCATTATCAACAACCACCACTATATACACCCCTACCCTCATTATCAACAACCACCACTATATACACCTCTACCCTCATTATCAACAACCACCACTATATACACCCCTACCCTCATTATCAACAACCACCACTATATACACCTCTACCCTCATTATCAACAACCACCACTATATACACCTCTACCCTCATTATCAACAACCACCACTATATACACTATATACACCTCTACCCTCATTATCAACAACCACCACTATATACACTATATACACCTCTGCCCTCATTATCAACAACCACCACTATATACACTATATACACCTCTACCCTCATTATCAGCAACCACCACTATATACACTATATACACCTCTACCCTCATTATCAACAACCACCACTATATACACTATATACACCTCTACCCTCATTATCAACAACCACCACTATATACACTATATACACCTCTACCCTCATTATCAACAACCACCACTATATACACTATATACACCTCTACCCTCATTATCAACAACCACCACTATATACACTATATACACCTCTACCCTCATTATCAACAACCACCACTATATACACTATATACACCTCTACCCTCATTATCAACAACCACCACTCTATACACCTCTACCCTCATTATCAACAACCACCACTATATACACTATATACACCTCTACCTTCATTATCAACAACCACCACTATATACACCTCTACCCTCATTATCAACAACCACCTCTATATACACCTCTACCCTCATTATCAGCAACCACCACTATATACACCTCTACCCTCATTATCAACAACCACCACTATATACACTATATACACCTCTACCCTCATTATCAACAACCACCACTATATACACCTCTACCCTCATTATCAACAACCACCACTATATACACCTCTATCCTCATTATCAACAACCACCACTATATACACCTCTACCCTCATTATCAACAACCACCACTATATACACTATATACACCTCTACCCTCATTATCAACAACCACCACTATATACACCTCTACCCTCATTATCAACAACCACCACTATATACACTATATACACCTCTACCCTCATTATCAACAACCACCACTATATACACCTCTACCCTCATTATCAACAACCACCACTATATACACCTCTACCCTCATTATCAACAACCACCACTATATACACCCCTACCCTCATTATCAACAACCACCACTATATACACCCCTACCCTCATTATCAACAACCACCACTATATACACCTCTACCCTCATTATCAACAACCACCACTATATACACCCCTACCCTCATTATCAACAACCACCACTATATACACCTCTACCCTCATTATCAACAACCACCACTATATACACCTCTACCCTCATTATCAACAACCACCACTATATACACTATATACACCTCTACCCTCATTATCAACAACCACCACTATATACACTATATACACCTCTGCCCTCATTATCAACAGCCACCACTATATACACTATATACACCTCTACCCTCATTATCAGCAACCACCACTATATACACTATATACACCTCTACCCTCATTATCAACAACCACCACTATATACACTATATACACCTCTACCCTCATTATCAACAACCACCACTATATACACTATATACACCTCTACCCTCATTATCAACAACCACCACTATATACACCTCTACCCTCATTATCAACAACCACCTCTATATACACCTCTACCCTCATTATCAGCAACCACCACTATATACACCTCTACCCTCATTATCAACAACCACCACTATATACACTATATACACCTCTACCCTCATTATCAACAACCACCACTATATACACCTCTACCCTCATTATCAACAACCACCACTATATACACCTCTATCCTCATTATCAACAACCACCACTATATACACCTCTACCCTCATTATCAACAACCACCACTATATACACTATATACACCTCTACCCTCATTATCAACAACCACCACTATATACACCTCTACCCTCATTATCAACAACCACCACTATATACACTATATACACCTCTACCCTCATTATCAACAACCACCACTATATACACCTCTACCCTCATTATCAACAACCACCACTATATACACCTCTACCCTCATTATCAACAACCACCACTATATACACCCCTACCCTCATTATCAACAACCACCACTATATACACCCCTACCCTCATTATCAACAACCACCACTATATACACCTCTACCCTCATTATCAACAACCACCACTATATACACCCCTACCCTCATTATCAACAACCACCACTATATACACCTCTACCCTCATTATCAACAACCACCACTATATACACCTCTACCCTCATTATCAACAACCACCACTATATACACTATATACACCTCTACCCTCATTATCAACAACCACCACTATATACACTATATACACCTCTACCCTCATTATCAACAACCACCACTATATACACTATATACACCTCTACCCTCATTATCAACAACCACCACTATATACACTATATACACCTCTACCCTCATTATCAACAACCACCACTATATACACTATATACACCTCTACCCTCATTATCAACAACCACCACTATATACACTATATACACCTCTACCCTCATTATCAACAACCACCACTCTATACACCTCTACCCTCATTATCAACAACCACCACTATATACACTATATACACCTCTACCTTCATTATCAACAACCACCACTATATACACCTCTACCCTCATTATCAACAACCACCTCTATATACACCTCTACCCTCATTATCAGCAACCACCACTATATACACCTCTACCCTCATTATCAACAACCACCACTATATACACTATATACACCTCTACCCTCATTATCAACAACCACCACTATATACACCTCTACCCTCATTATCAACAACCACCACTATATACACCTCTATCCTCATTATCAACAACCACCACTATATACACCTCTACCCTCATTATCAACAACCACCACTATATACACTATATACACCTCTACCCTCATTATCAACAACCACCACTATATACACCTCTACCCTCATTATCAACAACCACCACTATATACACTATATACACCTCTACCCTCATTATCAACAACCACCACTATATACACCTCTACCCTCATTATCAACAACCACCACTATATACACCTCTACCCTCATTATCAACAACCACCACTATATACACCCCTACCCTCATTATCAACAACCACCACTATATACACCCCTACCCTCATTATCAACAACCACCACTATATACACCTCTACCCTCATTATCAACAACCACCACTATATACACCCCTACCCTCATTATCAACAACCACCACTATATACACCTCTACCCTCATTATCAACAACCACCACTATATACACCTCTACCCTCATTATCAACAACCACCACTATATACACTATATACACCTCTACCCTCATTATCAACAACCACCACTATATACACTATATACACCTCTGCCCTCATTATCAACAACCACCACTATATACACTATATACACCTCTACCCTCATTATCAGCAACCACCACTATATACACTATATACACCTCTACCCTCATTATCAACAACCACCACTATATACACTATATACACCTCTACCCTCATTATCAACAACCACCACTATATACACTATATACACCTCTACCCTCATTATCAACAACCACCACTATATACACTATATACACCTCTACCCTCATTATCAACAACCACCACTATATACACCTCTACCCTCATTATCAACAACCACCACTATATACACCTCTACCCTCATTATCAACAACCACCACTATATACACCCCTACCCTCATTATCAACAACCACCACTATATACACCCCTACCCTCATTATCAACAACCACCACTATATACACCCCTACCCTCATTATCAACAACCACCACTATATACACCCCTACCCTCATTATCAACAACCACCACTATATACACCTCTACCCTCATTATCAACAACCACCACTATATACACCCCTACCCTCATTATCAACAACCACCACTATATACACCTCTACCCTCATTATCAACAACCACCACTATATACACCTCTACCCTCATTATCAACAACCACCACTATATACACCTCTACCTTCATTATCAACAACCACCACTATATACACCTCTACCCTCATTATCAACAACCACCACTATATACACCTCTACCCTCATTATCAACAACCACCACTATATACACCTATACCCTCATTATCAACAACCACCACTATATACACCTCTACCCTCATTATCAACAACCACCACTATATACACCTCTACCCTCATTATCAACAACCACCACTATATACACCTATACCCTCATTATCAACAACCACCACTATATACACCTCTACCCTCATTATCAACAACCACCACTATATACACCTCTACCCTCATTATCAACAACCACCACTATATACACCTCTACCCTCATTATCAACAACCACCACTATATACACTATATATACCTCTACCCTCATTATCAACAACCACCACTATATACACTATATACACCTCTACCCTCATTATCAACAACCACCACTATATACACCCCTACCCTCATTATCAACAACCACCACTATATACACCTCTACCCTCATTATCAACAACCACCACTATATACACTATATACACCTCTACCCTCATTATCAACAACAACCACTACATACACTATATACACCTCTACCCTCATTATCAACAACAACCACTATATACACCTCTACCCTCATTATCAACAACCACCACTATATACACTATATACACCTCTACCCTCATTATCAACAACAACCACTATATACACTATATACACCTCTACCTTCATTATCAGCAACCACCACTATATACACCTCTACCCTCATTATCAACAACCACCACTATATACACTATATACACCTCTACCCTCATTATCAGCAACCACCACTATATACACTATATACACCTCTACCTTCATTATCAACAACCACCACTATATACACCTCTACCCTCATTATCAACAACCACCTCTATATACACCTCTACCCTCATTATCAGCAACCACCACTATATACACCTCTACCCTCATTATCAACAACCACCACTATATACACTATATACACCTCTACCCTCATTATCAACAACCACCACTATATACACCTCTACCCTCATTATCAACAACCACCACTATATACACCTCTATCCTCATTATCAACAACCACCACTATATACACCTCTACCCTCATTATCAACAACCACCACTATATACACTATATACACCTCTACCCTCATTATCAACAACCACCACTATATACACCTCTACCCTCATTATCAACAACCACCACTATATACACTATATACACCTCTACCCTCATTATCAACAACCACCACTATATACACCTCTACCCTCATTATCAACAACCACCACTATATACACCTCTACCCTCATTATCAACAACCACCACTATATACACTATATATACCTCTACCCTCATTATCAACAACCACCACTATATACACTATATACACCTCTACCCTCATTATCAACAACCACCACTATATACACCTCTACCCTCATTATCAACAACCACCACTATATACACCTCTACCCTCATTATCAACAACCACCACTATATACACTATATACACCTCTACCCTCATTATCAACAACAACCACTACAAACACTATATACACCTCTACCCTCATTATCAACAACAACCACTATATACACCTCTACCCTCATTATCAACAACCACCACTATATACACTATATACACCTCTACCCTCATTATCAACAACAACCACTATATACACTATATACACCTCTACCTTCATTATCAGCAACCACCACTATATACACCTCTACCCTCATTATCAACAACCACCACTATATACACCTCTACCCTCATTATCAACAACCACCACTATATACACTATATACACCTCTACCCTCATTATCAGCAACCACCACTATATACACTATATACACCTCTACCTTCATTATCAACAACCACCACTATATACACCTCTACCCTCATTATCAACAACCACCTCTATATACACCTCTACCCTCATTATCAGCAACCACCACTATATACACCTCTACCCTCATTATCAACAACCACCACTATATACACTATATACACCTCTACCCTCATTATCAACAACCACCACTATATACACCTCTACCCTCATTATCAACAACCACCACTATATACACCTCTATCCTCATTATCAACAACCACCACTATATACACCTCTACCCTCATTATCAACAACCACCACTATATACACTATATACACCTCTACCCTCATTATCAACAACCACCACTATATACACCTCTACCCTCATTATCAACAACCACCACTATATACACTATATACACCTCTACCCTCATTATCAACAACCACCACTATATACACCTCTACCCTCATTATCAACAACCACCACTATATACACCTCTACCCTCATTATCAACAACCACCACTATATACACCCCTACCCTCATTATCAACAACCACCACTATATACACCCCTACCCTCATTATCAACAACCACCACTATATACACCTCTACCCTCATTATCAACAACCACCACTATATACACCCCTACCCTCATTATCAACAACCACCACTATATACACCTCTACCCTCATTATCAACAACCACCACTATATACACCTCTACCCTCATTATCAACAACCACCACTATATACACTATATACACCTCTACCCTCATTATCAACAACCACCACTATATACACTATATACACCTCTACCCTCATTATCAACAACCACCACTATATACACTATATACACCTCTACCCTCATTATCAACAACCACCACTATATACACTATATACACCTCTACCCTCATTATCAACAACCACCACTATATACACTATATACACCTCTACCCTCATTATCAACAACCACCACTATATACACTATATACACCTCTACCCTCATTATCAACAACCACCACTATATACACTATATACACCTCTACCCTCATTATCAACAACCACCACTCTATACACTATATACACCTCTACCTTCATTATCAACAACCACCACTATATACACCTCTACCCTCATTATCAACAACCACCTCTATATACACCTCTACCCTCATTATCAGCAACCACCACTATATACACCTCTACCCTCATTATCAACAACCACCACTATATACACTATATACACCTCTACCCTCATTATCAACAACCACCACTATATACACCTCTACCCTCATTATCAACAACCACCACTATATACACCTCTATCCTCATTATCAACAACCACCACTATATACACCTCTACCCTCATTATCAACAACCACCACTATATACACTATATACACCTCTACCCTCATTATCAACAACCACCACTATATACACCTCTACCCTCATTATCAACAACCACCACTATATACACTATATACACCTCTACCCTCATTATCAACAACCACCACTATATACACCTCTACCCTCATTATCAACAACCACCACTATATACACCTCTACCCTCATTATCAACAACCACCACTATATACACCCCTACCCTCATTATCAACAACCACCACTATATACACCCCTACCCTCATTATCAACAACCACCACTATATACACCTCTACCCTCATTATCAACAACCACCACTATATACACCCCTACCCTCATTATCAACAACCACCACTATATACACCTCTACCCTCATTATCAACAACCACCACTATATACACCTCTACCCTCATTATCAACAACCACCACTATATACACTATATACACCTCTACCCTCATTATCAACAACCACCACTATATACACTATATACACCTCTGCCCTCATTATCAACAACCACCACTATATACACTATATACACCTCTACCCTCATTATCAGCAACCACCACTATATACACTATATACACCTCTACCCTCATTATCAACAACCACCACTATATACACTATATACACCTCTACCCTCATTATCAACAACCACCACTATATACACTATATACACCTCTACCCTCATTATCAACAACCACCACTATATACACTATATACACCTCTACCCTCATTATCAACAACCACCACTATATACACTATATACACCTCTACCCTCATTATCAACAACCACCACTATATACACTATATACACCTCTACCCTCATTATCAACAACCACCACTCTATACACCTCTACCCTCATTATCAACAACCACCACTATATACACTATATACACCTCTACCTTCATTATCAACAACCACCACTATATACACCTCTACCCTCATTATCAACAACCACCTCTATATACACCTCTACCCTCATTATCAGCAACCACCACTATATACACCTCTACCCTCATTATCAACAACCACCACTATATACACTATATACACCTCTACCCTCATTATCAACAACCACCACTATATACACCTCTACCCTCATTATCAACAACCACCACTATATACACCTCTATCCTCATTATCAACAACCACCACTATATACACCTCTACCCTCATTATCAACAACCACCACTATATACACTATATACACCTCTACCCTCATTATCAACAACCACCACTATATACACCTCTACCCTCATTATCAACAACCACCACTATATACACTATATACACCTCTACCCTCATTATCAACAACCACCACTATATACACCTCTACCCTCATTATCAACAACCACCACTATATACACCTCTACCCTCATTATCAACAACCACCACTATATACACCCCTACCCTCATTATCAACAACCACCACTATATACACCCCTACCCTCATTATCAACAACCACCACTATATACACCTCTACCCTCATTATCAACAACCACCACTATATACACCCCTACCCTCATTATCAACAACCACCACTATATACACCTCTACCCTCATTATCAACAACCACCACTATATACACCTCTACCCTCATTATCAACAACCACCACTATATACACTATATACACCTCTACCCTCATTATCAACAACCACCACTATATACACTATATACACCTCTGCCCTCATTATCAACAGCCACCACTATATACACTATATACACCTCTACCCTCATTATCAGCAACCACCACTATATACACTATATACACCTCTACCCTCATTATCAACAACCACCACTATATACACTATATACACCTCTACCCTCATTATCAACAACCACCACTATATACACTATATACACCTCTACCCTCATTATCAACAACCACCACTATATACACCTCTACCCTCATTATCAACAACCACCTCTATATACACCTCTACCCTCATTATCAGCAACCACCACTATATACACCTCTACCCTCATTATCAACAACCACCACTATATACACTATATACACCTCTACCCTCATTATCAACAACCACCACTATATACACCTCTACCCTCATTATCAACAACCACCACTATATACACCTCTATCCTCATTATCAACAACCACCACTATATACACCTCTACCCTCATTATCAACAACCACCACTATATACACTATATACACCTCTACCCTCATTATCAACAACCACCACTATATACACCTCTACCCTCATTATCAACAACCACCACTATATACACTATATACACCTCTACCCTCATTATCAACAACCACCACTATATACACCTCTACCCTCATTATCAACAACCACCACTATATACACCTCTACCCTCATTATCAACAACCACCACTATATACACCCCTACCCTCATTATCAACAACCACCACTATATACACCCCTACCCTCATTATCAACAACCACCACTATATACACCTCTACCCTCATTATCAACAACCACCACTATATACACCCCTACCCTCATTATCAACAACCACCACTATATACACCTCTACCCTCATTATCAACAACCACCACTATATACACCTCTACCCTCATTATCAACAACCACCACTATATACACTATATACACCTCTACCCTCATTATCAACAACCACCACTATATACACTATATACACCTCTACCCTCATTATCAACAACCACCACTATATACACTATATACACCTCTACCCTCATTATCAACAACCACCACTATATACACTATATACACCTCTACCCTCATTATCAACAACCACCACTATATACACTATATACACCTCTACCCTCATTATCAACAACCACCACTATATACACTATATACACCTCTACCCTCATTATCAACAACCACCACTCTATACACCTCTACCCTCATTATCAACAACCACCACTATATACACTATATACACCTCTACCTTCATTATCAACAACCACCACTATATACACCTCTACCCTCATTATCAACAACCACCTCTATATACACCTCTACCCTCATTATCAGCAACCACCACTATATACACCTCTACCCTCATTATCAACAACCACCACTATATACACTATATACACCTCTACCCTCATTATCAACAACCACCACTATATACACCTCTACCCTCATTATCAACAACCACCACTATATACACCTCTATCCTCATTATCAACAACCACCACTATATACACCTCTACCCTCATTATCAACAACCACCACTATATACACTATATACACCTCTACCCTCATTATCAACAACCACCACTATATACACCTCTACCCTCATTATCAACAACCACCACTATATACACTATATACACCTCTACCCTCATTATCAACAACCACCACTATATACACCTCTACCCTCATTATCAACAACCACCACTATATACACCTCTACCCTCATTATCAACAACCACCACTATATACACCCCTACCCTCATTATCAACAACCACCACTATATACACCCCTACCCTCATTATCAACAACCACCACTATATACACCTCTACCCTCATTATCAACAACCACCACTATATACACCCCTACCCTCATTATCAACAACCACCACTATATACACCTCTACCCTCATTATCAACAACCACCACTATATACACCTCTACCCTCATTATCAACAACCACCACTATATACACTATATACACCTCTACCCTCATTATCAACAACCACCACTATATACACTATATACACCTCTGCCCTCATTATCAACAACCACCACTATATACACTATATACACCTCTACCCTCATTATCAGCAACCACCACTATATACACTATATACACCTCTACCCTCATTATCAACAACCACCACTATATACACTATATACACCTCTACCCTCATTATCAACAACCACCACTATATACACTATATACACCTCTACCCTCATTATCAACAACCACCACTATATACACTATATACACCTCTACCCTCATTATCAACAACCACCACTATATACACCTCTACCCTCATTATCAACAACCACCACTATATACACCTCTACCCTCATTATCAACAACCACCACTATATACACCCCTACCCTCATTATCAACAACCACCACTATATACACCCCTACCCTCATTATCAACAACCACCACTATATACACCTCTACCCTCATTATCAACAACCACCACTATATACACCCCTACCCTCATTATCAACAACCACCACTATATACACCTCTACCCTCATTATCAACAACCACCACTATATACACCTCTACCCTCATTATCAACAACCACCACTATATACACTATATACACCTCTACCCTCATTATCAACAACCACCACTATATACACTATATACACCTCTACCCTCATTATCAACAACCACCACTATATACACTATATACACCTCTACCCTCATTATCAACAACCACCACTATATACACTATATACACCTCTACCCTCATTATCAACAACCACCACTATATACACTATATACACCTCTACCCTCATTATCAACAACCACCACTATATACACTATATTCACCTCTACCCTCATTATCAACAACCACCACTCTATACACCTCTACCCTCATTATCAACAACCACCACTATATACACTATATACACCTCTACCTTCATTATCAACAACCACCACTATATACACCTCTACCCTCATTATCAACAACCACCTCTATATACACCTCTACCCTCATTATCAGCAACCACCACTATATACACCTCTACCCTCATTATCAACAACCACCACTATATACACTATATACACCTCTACCCTCATTATCAACAACCACCACTATATACACCTCTACCCTCATTATCAACAACCACCACTATATACACCTCTATCCTCATTATCAACAACCACCACTATATACACCTCTACCCTCATTATCAACAACCACCACTATATACACTATATACACCTCTACCCTCATTATCAACAACCACCACTATATACACCTCTACCCTCATTATCAACAACCACCACTATATACACTATATACACCTCTACCCTCATTATCAACAACCACCACTATATACACCTCTACCCTCATTATCAACAACCACCACTATATACACCTCTACCCTCATTATCAACAACCACCACTATATACACCCCTACCCTCATTATCAACAACCACCACTATATACACCCCTACCCTCATTATCAACAACCACCACTATATACACCTCTACCCTCATTATCAACAACCACCACTATATACACCCCTACCCTCATTATCAACAACCACCACTATATACACCTCTACCCTCATTATCAACAACCACCACTATATACACCTCTACCCTCATTATCAACAACCACCACTATATACACTATATACACCTCTACCCTCATTATCAACAACCACCACTATATACACTATATACACCTCTGCCCTCATTATCAACAACCACCACTATATACACTATATACACCTCTACCCTCATTATCAGCAACCACCACTATATACACTATATACACCTCTACCCTCATTATCAACAACCACCACTCTATACACCTCTACCCTCATTTTCAACAACCACCACTATATACACTATATACACCTCTCCCCTCATTATCTCTCTCTCTCTGTCTCTCTCTCTCCCCCCCTCTCTTCCCCCTCTCTCTGCCTCTCCCCCCCTCCTCTCTCTCTCTCTCCCTCTCTCTCTCTCCCCTCTCTTCCCCCTCTCTGCCTCTCCCTCTCCCCTCTCTTCCCCCTCTCTCTGCCTCTCTCTCTCTCTCTCCCTCTCTCTCTCTGTCTCCCTCTTTCCCTCTGAGGATGTTTCATCCTGTGTGTGTTTGTGTGCTTCCCTGTGTGTCTTTCTCTCTCTGTGTGTATCAGGAGCAGGAGGAGGTGAAGGAGGAGGTGATGAAGGAGGAGGAGGTGGAGGAGGATGTGGAGGAGGAGGTGTTGGTAGAGTGCAGGGTGAGGTTTCTGTCCTTCATGGGGGTAGGGAGGGACATCCACTGCTTTGCCTTCATCATGGACGGAGGAGGACAACGCTACGAGTGTCACGTGTTCTGGTGTGAACCCAACGCTGGACAGCTCTCTGAGGCCGTACAGGCTGCGTGCATGGTGCGTACACTCTAGAATATATAGATCTATCTGCAGGCTTCATGCATGGTGAGTACACTCTAGAATATCTAGATCTATGTACAGGCTGCATGCATGGTGCGTACACTCTAGAATACCTAGATCTATGTACAGGCTGCATGCATGGTGAGTACACTCTAGAATATCTAGATCTATATGCAGGCTTCATGCATTGTGAGTACACTCTAGAATATCTAGATCTATATGCAGGCTTCATGCATGGTGAGTACAGTCTATAATATCTAGATCTATATGCAGGCTTCATGCATGGTGAGTACACTCTAGAATATCTAGATCTATATGCAGGCTTCATGCATGGTGAGTACACTCTAGAATACCTGGATTTATATGCAGGCTTCATGCATGGTGAGTACACTCTAGAATATCTAGATCTATGTGCAGGCTTCATGCATGGTGAGTACAGTCTATTATATATAGATCTATCTGCAGGCTTCATGCACGGTGAGTACACTCTAGAATACCTAGATCTATGTACAGGCTGCATGCATGGTGAGTACACTCTAGAATTTCTAGATCTATATGCAGGCTTCATGCATGTTGAGTACAGTCTATAATATCTAGATCTATATGCAGGCTTCATGCATGGTAAGTACAGTCTATAATATCTAGATCTATATGCAGGCTTCATGCATGGTGAGTACACTCTAGAATATCTAGATCTATATGCAGGCTTCATGCATGGTGAGTACAGTCTATAATATCTAAATCTATGTACAGGCTTCATGCATGGTGAGTACACTCTAGAATATCTAGATCTATATGCAGGCTTCATGCATGGTGAGTACAGTCTATAATATCTAGATCTATATGCAGGCTTCAGTCTGTATCTACTGTATGTATGTACTGTATCTACTGTATGTATGTACTGTATCTACTGTATGTATGTACTGTATGTACTGTATGTATGTACTGTATGTATCTACTGTATGTACTGTATGTATGTACTGTATGTATGTACTGTATGTATGTACTGTATGTACTGTATCCTCTGTATGTACTGTATGTATGTACTGTATGTACTGTATGTACTGTATCCTCTGTATGTACTGTATGTGCTGTATGTACTGTATGTATGTACTGTATGTGCTGTATGTACTGTATGTACTGTATGTATGTACTGTATGTACTGTATGTATGTACTGTATGTACTGTATGTACTGTATCGTATGTATGTACTGTATGTACTGTATCCTCTGTATGTACTGTATGTATGTACTGTATGTGCTGTATGTACTGTATGTACTGTATGTATGTACTGTATGTATGTACTGTATGTACTGTATGTACTGTATGTATGTACTGTATGTAACTGTATGTATGTACTGTATGTATGTACTGTATGTACTGTATGTATGTACTGTATGTACTGTATGTACTGTATGTTTGTACTGTATGTACTGTATCCTCTGTATGTACTGTATGTATGTACTGTATGTACTGTATGTATCTACTGTATGTACTGTATCCTCTGTATGTACTGTATGTATGTACTGTATGTGCTGTATGTACTGTATGTACTGTATGTATGTACTGTATGTACTGTATGTACTGTATGTATGTACTGTATGTACTGCATGTACTGTATGTTTGTACTGTATGTACTGTATCCTCTGTATGTACTGTATGTACTGTATGTATGTACTGTATGTATGTACTGTATGTATGTACTGTATGTACTGTATGTACTGTATGTACTGTATGTATGTACTGTATGTACTGTATGCATGTACTGTATGTACTGTATGCATGTACTGTATGTACTGTATGTACTGTATGTACTGTATGTATGTACTGTATGTATGTACTGTATGTACTGTATGTACTGTATGTATGTACTGTATGTATGTCCTGTATGTACTGTATGTACTGTATGTATGTACTGTATGTACTGTGTGTACTGTATGTATGTACTGTATGTATGTACTGTATGTATGTATTGTATGTATTGTATGTACTGTATGTATGTACTGTATGTATGTACTGTATGTACTGTATCGTATGTATGTACTGTATGTATGTACTGTATGTACTGTATGTACTGTATCGTATGTATGTACTGTATGTACTGTATCCTCTGTATGTACTGTATGTATGTACTGTATGTGCTGTATGTACTGTATGTATGTACTGTATGTACTGTATGTATGTACTGTATGTAACTGTATGTATGTACTGTATGTATGTACTGTATGTACTGTATGTATGTACTGTATGTACTGTATGTACTGTATGTTTGTACTGTATGTACTGTATCCTCTGTATGTACTGTATGTATGTACTGTATGTACTGTATGTATCTACTGTATGTACTGTATCCTCTGTATGTACTGTATGTATGTACTGTATGTGCTGTATGTACTGTATGTACTGTATGTATGTACTGTATGTATGTACTGTATGTACTGCATGTACTGTATGTTTGTACTGTATGTACTGTATCCTCTGTATGTACTGTATCCTCTGTATGTACTGTATGTATGTACTGTATGTATGTACTGTATGTACTGTATGTACTGTATGTATGTACTGTATGTACTGTATGCATGTACTGTATGTATGTAATGTATGTACTGTATGTACTGTATGTACTGTATGTATGTACTGTATGTATGTCCTGTATGTACTGTATGTACTGTGTGTACTGTATGTATGTACTGTATGTATGTATTGTATGTATTGTATGTACTGTATGTACTGTATGTATGTACTGTATGTACTGTATGTACTGTATGTTTGTACTGTATGTACTGTATGTACTGTATGTACTGTATGTACTGTATGTATGTACTGTATTTACTGTATGTATGTACTGTATGTACTGTATGTATGTACTGTATGTGCTGTATGTACTGTATGTATGTACTGTATGTATGTACTGTATGTACTGTATGTATGTACTGTATGTAACTGTATGTATGTACTGTATGTATGTACTGTATGTACTGTATGTATGTACTGTATGTACTGTATGTACTGTATGTATGTACTGTATGTACTGTATGTACTGTATGTACTGTATCAAATCCTCCTGGAGGTCCGGA
>NW_027012709.1:274338-283991 GCF_036934945.1 Oncorhynchus masou masou
TACCAGTCGGTGATCACCTCAACACAGAACTGTCTACCAGTCGGTGATCACCTCAACACAGAACTGTCTACCAGTCGGTGATCACCTCAACACAGAACTGTCTACCAGTCGGTGATCACCTCAACACAGAACTGTCTACCAGTCGGTGATCACCTCAACACAGAACTGTCTACCAGTCGGTGATCACCTCAACACAGAACTGTCTACCAGTCGGTGATCACCTCAACACAGAACTGTCTACCAGTCGGTGATCACCTCAACACAGAACTGTCTACCAGTCGGTGATCACCTCAACACAGAACTGTCTACCTGTCGGTGATCACCTCAACACAGAACTGTCTACCAGTCGGTGATCACCTCAACACAGAACTGTCTACCAGTCGGTGATCACCTCAACACAGAACTGTCTACCAGTCGGTGATCACCTCAACACAGAACTGTCCACCAGTCAGTGATCACCTCAACACAGAACTGTCTACCAGTCGGTGATCACCTCAACACAGAACTGTCCACCAGTCAGTGATCACCTCAACACAGAACTGTCTACCAGCCTCCCATCACCTCAACACAGAACTGTCTACCAGTCGTGTTCAACTACGATGATCACCTCAACACAAAGAGAGAGAGAGAGAGAGGAAAATAATCAGGTTGGAGTGACCTCTACCCTCTGACCTGGTGACCCTTCCTGTCTGTACCTGTACCTCCAGCATGACCTGGGACACCTGCAGACACACCTGTAGACACAACCTACACACACCTGTAGACACAACCTACACACACCTGTAGAGGCACCTGTAGACACAACCTACACACACTTGTAGAGACACCTGTAGACACAACCTACACACACTTGTAGAGACACCTGTAGAGGCACCTGTTCATGTCTACACCTGTTCATATCTACACCTGTATACACCTGTTCATATCTACACCTGTATACACCTGTTCATATCTACACCTGTTCATGTCTACACCTGTTCATATCTACACCTGTATACACCTGTTCATATCTACACCTGTATACACCTGTTCATATCTACACCTGTTCATATCTACACCTGTTCATATCTACACCTGTATACACCTGCTCATATCTACACCTGTATACACCTGTTCATATCTACACCTGTTCATATCTACACCTGTTCATATCTACACCTGTTCATATCTACACCTGTTCATATCTACACCTGTATACACCTGTTCATATCTACACCTGTTCATATCTACACCTGTTCATATCTACACCTGTTCATATCTACACCTGTATACACCTGTTCATATCTACACCTGTATACACCTGTTCATATCTACACCTGTCTACACCTGTTCATATCTACACCTGTTCATATCTACACCTGTTCATATCTACACCTGTTCATATCTACACCTGTATACTGGTTTCTCTGTTGAGTTCAACTCATCTCTATCTATCATAATCTACTAGTCTGGTCTAAACCACTTAGTGACCTTTCACCCAGAACAAGTTGCCTTGTCACTTCCTGTTTTCCTGAAACTACAGAGTGCTGTGGCGGTGGAAGGAGGGATGAATGAGGAGAGGGGAAGAGGAGAGGAGAGGAGAGAATGTTTTTATACTTTCAAAGATTTCTGTTGCCTTCCTTACTGACTCTTCAGTCCTTTTCTGGTTTGGCGAAAAAAATCCTTCCTCTCTAAGTAGGCAAACGGAAGACAGTCCTCCCCTCCTCGATAGCGTCCTTTTGGCGAGGAATCACACATGTATCCTTCCACAGAAGACAGTCCTCCCCTCCTCGATAGCGTCCTTATGGCGAGGAATCACATATGTATCCTTCCACAGAAGACAGTCCTCCCCTCCTCGATAGCGTCCTTATGGCGAGGAATCACATGTGTATCCTTCCACAGAAGACAGTCCTCCCCTCCTCGATAGCGTCCTCATGGCGAGGAATCACATGTGTATCCTTCCACAGAAGACAGTCCTCCCCTCCTCGATAGCGTCCTCATGGCGAGGAATCACATGTGTATCCTTCCACAGAAGACAGTCCTCCCCTCCTCGATAGCGTCCTCATGGCGAGGAATCACATGTGTATCCTTCCACAGAAGACAGTCCTCCCCTCCTCGATAGCGTCCTCATGGCGAGGAATCACATGTGTATCCTTCCACAGAAGACAGTCCTCCCCTCCTCGATAGCGTCCTTATGGCGAGGAATCACATGTGTATCCTTCCACAGAAGACAGTCCTCCCCTCCTCGATAGCGTCCTCATGGCGAGGAATCACATGTGTATCCTTCCACAGAAGACAGTCCTCCCCTCCTCGATAGCGTCCTTATGGCGAGGAATCACATGTGTATCCTTCCACAGAAGACAGTCCTCCCCTCTTCGATAGCCTCCTTTTGGCGAGGAATCACACATGTATCCTTCCACAGAAGACAGTCCTCCCCTCCTCAATAGCCTCCTTTTGGCGAGGAATCACACATGTATCCTTCCACAGAAGACAGTCCTCCCCTCCTCAATAGCCTCCATTTGGCGAGGAATCACACGTGTATCCTTCCATAGAAGACAGTCCTCCCCTCCTCGATAGCCTCCATTTGGCGAGGAATCACACATGTATCAGTATATTATATTCACGTTTTATATTGTCACACATCAGGCTTGAGAACAGTTATAACATGTTGTAGAACAAGACACAGGCTTGAGAACAGTTATAACATGTTATAGAACAACAGGCTTGAGAACAGTTATAACATGTTATAGAACAACAGGCTTGAGAACAGTTATAACATGTTATAGAACAACAGACTTGAGAACAGTTATAACATGTTATAGAACAACAGGCTTGAGAACAGTTATAACATGTTATAGAACAACAGGCTTGAGAACAGTTATAACATGTTATAGAACAACAGGCTTGAGAACAGTTATAACATGTTATAGAACAACAGGCTTGAGAACAGTTATAACATGCTATAGAACAACAGGCTTGAGAACAGTTATAACATGTTATAGAACAACAGGCTTGAGAACAGTTATAACATGTTATAGAACAACAGGCTTGAGAACAGTTATAACATGCTATAGAACAACAGGCTTGAGAACAGTTATAACATGTTATAGAACAACAGGCTTGAGAACAGTTATAACATGTTATAGAACAACAGGCTTGAGAACAGTTATAACATGCTATAGAACAACAGGCTTGAGAACAGTTATAACATGTTATAGAACAAGACACAGGCTTGAGAACAGTTAACATGTTATAGAACAACAGGCTTGAGAACAGTTATAACATGCTATAGAACAACAGGCTTGAGAACAGTTATAACATGTTATAGAACAACAGGCTTGAGAACAGTTATAACATGTTATAGAACAACAGGCTTGAGAACAGTTATAACATGTTATAGAACAAGACACAGGCTTGAGAACAGTTAACATGTTATAGAACAACAGGCTTGAGAACAGTTATAACATGCTATAGAACAACAGGCTTGAGAACAGTTATAACATGTTATAGAACAACAGGCTTGAGAACAGTTATAACATGTTATAGAACAACAGGCTTGAGAACAGTTATAACATGTTATAGAACAACAGACTTGAGAACAGTTATAACATGTTATAGAACAACAGGCTTGAGAACAGTTATAACATGTTATAGAACAACAGGCTTTAGCCTCCATGTGTTGCCTTCCGTTTGCTCCTCCCTGGTTTATCACTATATCAATTTAACCTGTATGAATAAACTACTTATTAAAACAGGCCTCAGACTCCTGTGTGTGTGTGTGTGTGTGTCTGTACTGGTGCTGGAGAAAGAGAGGAGGAGGAGAGATTTGATGTGGTTGGAGGGTGATAAGAGAAGGGGGAGGGAGAGATCTACTGTTACTCACCAGGGAGGTGAGGCTGGGGGAGGAGTGGGGGGAGGAGAGGAGAGGGAGAGATCTACTGTTACTCACCAGGGAGGTGAGGCTAGGGAGGAGAGGAGAGGGAGAGAACTACTGTTACTCCCCAGGGAGGTGAGGCTAGGGAGGAGAGGAGAGGGAGAGATCTACTGTTACTCACCAGGGAGGTGAGGCTGGGGGAGGAGAGAGGGGAGGAGAGGAGAGGGAGAGATCTACTGTTACTCCCCAGGGAGGTGAGGCTGGGGAGGAGAGGAGAGGAGGAGAGGAGAGGGAGAGATCTACTGTTACTCCCCAGGGAGGTGAGGCTAGGGAGGAGAGAGGGGAGGAGAGGAGAGGGAGAGAACTACTGTTACTCCCCAGGGAGGTGAGGCTAGGGAGGAGAGGAGAGGGAGAGATCTACTGTTACTCACCAGGGAGGTGAGGCTAGGGAGGAGAGGAGAGGGAGAGATCTACTGTTACTCACCAGGGAGGTGAGGCTGGGGGAGGAGAGAGGGGAGGAGAGGAGAGGGAGAGAACTACTGTTACTCCCCAGGGAGGTGAGGCTAGGGAGGAGAGGAGAGGGAGAGATCTACTGTTACTCACCAGGGAGGTGAGGCTGGGGGAGGAGAGAGGGGAGGAGAGGAGAGGGAGAGATCTACTGTTACTCCCCAGGGAGGTGAGGCTGGGGGAGGAGAGGAGAGGAGAGGAGAGGGAGAGATCTACTGTTACTCCCCAGGGAGGTGAGGCTAGGGAGGAGAGGAGAGGGAGAGATCTACTGTTACTCCCCAGGGAGGTGAGGCTAGGGAGGAGAGGAGAGGGAGAGATCTACTGTTACTCCCCAGGGAGGTGAGGCTAGGGAGGAGAGGAGAGGGAGAGATCTACTGTTACTCCCCAGGGAGGTGAGGCTAGGGAGGAGAGAGGGGAGGAGAGGAGAGGGAGAGATCTACTGTTACTCCCCAGGGAGGTGAGGCTAGGGAGGAGAGAGGGGAGGAGAGGAGAGGGAGAGATATACTGTTACTCCCCAGGGAGGTGAGGCTAGGGAGGAGAGAGGGGAGGAGAGGAGAGGGAGAGATCTACTGTTACTCCCCAGGGAGGTGAGGCTAGGGAGGAGAGAGGGGAGGAGAGGAGAGGGAGAGATCTACTGTTACTCCCCAGGGAGGTGAGGCTAGGGAGGAGAGAGGGGAGGAGAGGAGAGGGAGAGATCTACTGTTACTCCCCAGGGAGGTGAGGCTGGGGGAGGAGAGGAGAGGAGAGGAGAGGAGAGAACTACTGTTACTCCCCAGGGAGGTGAGGCTGGGGGAGGAGAGGAGAGGAGAGGGAGAGAACTACTGTTACTCCCCAGGGAGGTGAGGCTGGGGGAGGAGAGGAGAGGAGAGGAGAGGGAGAGAACTACTGTTACTCCCCAGGGAGGTGAGGCTGGGGGAGGAGAGGAGAGGAGAGGAGAGGGAGAGAACTACTGTTACTCCCCAGGGAGGTGAGGCTGGGGGGGAGAGGGGGGAGGAGAGGAGAGGGGAGGGAGAGAACTACTGTTACTCCCCAGGGAGGTGAGGCTGGGGGAGGAGAGGAGAGGAGAGGGGAGGGAGAGAACTACTGTTACTCCCCAGGGAGGTGAGGCTGGGGGGGAGAGGGGAGAGCTTTAACTCTATTAGTTCTAGTTCAGTTTGAACTCTATTAGTTCTAGTTCTAACAGTTTAAACTCTATTAGTTCTAACAGTTTTAACTCTATTAGTTCTAGTTCAGTTTGAACTCTTATTAGTTCTAGTTCTAACAGTTCGAACAGTTCTAACTCTATTAGTTCTAGTTCAGTTTCAACTCTATTAGTTCTAGTTCTAACAGTTTTAACTCTATTAGTTCTAACAGTTTCAACTCTATTAGTTCTAACAGTTTTAACTCTATTAGTTCTAACAGTTTCAACTCTATTAGTTCTAGTTCAGTTTTCAATCTATTAGTTCTAGTTCTAACAGTTCTAGTTCAGTTTTAACTCTATTAGTTCTAGTTCAGTTTCAACTCTATTAGTTCTAACAGTTTTAACTCTATTAGTTCTAACAGTTTCAACTCTATTAGTTCTAACAGTTTTAACTATTAGTTCTAGTTCAGTTTCAACTCTATTAGTTCTAACAGTTTTAACTCTATTAGTTCTAGTTCTAACAGTTTTAACTCTATTAGTTCTAGTTCAGTTTCAACTCTATTAGTTCTAACAGTTTTAACTCTATTAGTTCTAACAGTTTCAACTCTATTAGTTCTAACAGTTTTAACTCTATTAGTTCTAACAGTTTCAACTCTATTAGTTCTAACAGTTTCAACTCTATTAGTTCTAACAGTTTCAACTCTATTAGTTCTAACAGTTTCAACTCTATTAGTTCTAACAGTTTTAACTCTATTAGCTCTAACAGTTTCAACTCTATTAGTTCTAACAGTTTCAACTCTATTAGTTCTAACAGTTTCAACTCTATTAGTTCTAACAGTTTCAACTCTATTAGTTCTAACAGTTTTAACTCTATTAGTTCTAGTTCAGTTTCAACTCTATTAGTTCTAGTTCAGTTTCAACTCTATTAGTTCTAGTTCAGTTTCAACTCTATTAGTTCTAACAGTTTCAACTCTATTAGTTCTAGTTCTAACAGTTTTAACTCTATTAGTTCTAGTTCAGTCTCAACTCTATTAGTTCTAGTCCTAATTGTTTTAGCTCCGTTTTTTTCTTCCTGGTTGGCTTTGGTCTTCCCTTTCCCTGACTCTCATCTGCTTTTCCTCCTCACCCTCACTCGTTATCCTCTTCCTCCTCTGTATCCTCTTCATCATCATCCTCTTCCTTCTCCTGCACCCCCCCCCATTCATCCTTCTTTCCCAGGTTTCACAGCTTTCCTATCAATGTCAAAGGTGGGTGGGGTCAGCCTGAGAGAGAGAGGTGGGTGGGGTCAGCCTGAGAGAGGTGGGTGGGGTCAGCCTGAGAGAGAGAGGTGGGTGGGGTCAGCCTGGGAGAGAGAGGTGGGTGGGGTCAGCCTGGGAGAGAGAGAGGTGGGTGGGTGGGGTCAGCCTGGGAGAGAGAGAGAGAGGTGGGTGGGTGGGGTCAGCCTGGGAGAGAGAGAGGTGGGTGGGTGGGGTCAGCCTGGGAGAGAGAGAGAGAGAGGTGGGTGGGGTCAGCCTGGGAGAGAGAGAGAGAGGTGGGTGGGGTCAGCCTGGGAGAGAGAGAGGTGGGTGGGTGGGGTTAGCCTGGGAGAGAGAGAGAGAGAGGTGGGTGGGGTCAGCCTGGGAGAGAGGGAGAGGTGGGTGGGGTCAGCCTGGGAGAGAGAAAGCGAGAGAGGAGGAGGAGGTGTAGTGAGTAAGAGAAGAACGGGAGAGAACAAATTGTGGCTACGTATGTTGTAATTTAAGTTGTAATAGGAGAAAATGGAAGGGAGGGAGGAGGAGGATGGAGGGAGGGAAAAAGGAGAGGGATGGAGGGAGGGAGGGAGGACAGGGATGGAGGGAGAAGGAGGATGGAGGATGGAGGGATGGAGGAGGAGCTGGATGGAGGGAACTGTATTGTATTGAGGGATAGAGAGAGTGAGGGAGCGAGCGAGAGATAGTGAGAGAGAGTGAGGGAGAGAGAGAGAGTGAGTGAGAGAGAGTGAGGGAGAGAGAGAGAGTGAGAGAGAGAGAGAGAGAGAGTGAGGGAGTGAGCGAGAGATAGTGAGAGAGAGTGAGGGCGAGAGAGAGAGAGTGAGGGAAAGATTGAGGGAGAGAGAGAGATGGATAGAGAGAGTGAGGGAGTGAGCGAGAGATAGCGAGAGAGAGAGAGTGAGGGCGAGAGAGAGTGAGGGAAAGATTGAGGAGAGAGAGTGAGGGAGAGAGAGAGGAAGAGAGAGATGGATAGAGAGAGTGAGGGAGAGAGAGATAGAGAGAGTGAGAGATAGTGAGAGAGAGAGTGAGGGCGAGAGAGAGAGTGAGGGAAAGATTGAGGAGAGAGAGTGAGGGAGAGAGATGGAGAGAGAGAGAGAGAGAGGGAGATGAGTGATGAAGTGTTTCTCCATCTCTATAGGGCCATTAAAACAGAGAGACAATAATACACTTACCGTTTTCTCATTCACTCTGCCTCTTTTCTCTCTCTATCTTTCTCTTTCATATTGGGGGTTTGTCAAGTGTCCTGATCCATGAATTCAAACCATACAGGAAGTCTTCATACCCCTGGACTTGTTCCAGCCTGATTTCAAAACGGATTTTCACACCCCATTATGACAAAGTAAAGAAAATGTTTTCAGAATTTTTTGGGGGGAAAATGCATTGAAAATGAAATGCAGAAATATCTCATTGACACAAGTATTCACTCTCCTTTGCGACGACTCTCCTAATTGAGCTCAGGTGCATCCAATTTTCTTTGATCATCATTTGAGACGTCATTAGAACTTGATTGGAATACACCTGTGGCCAATTCAACTGATTGGACATGATTGAGAAAGAACCACACCTGTCTATATCAGCTCCCACAGTTGAGCATGTCAGAGCAGAAACCATTCCATTCGTATGTGTATTTGTTATGGATGGGGTTTATTATGGATCCCCATTAGTTCCTGCCAAGGCAGCAGCTACTCTTCCTGGGGTTTATTATGGATCCCCATTAGTTCCTGCCAAGGCAGCAGCTACTCTTCCTGGGGTTTGTTATGGATCCCCATTAGTTCCTGCCAAGGCAGCAGCTACTCTTCCTGGGGTTTATTATGGATCCCCATTAGTTCCTGCCAAGGCAGCAGCTACTCTTCCTGGGGTTTGTTATGGATCCCCATTAGTTCCTGCCAAGGCAGCAGCTACTCTTCCTGGGGTTTATTATGGATCCCCATTAGTTCCTGCCAAGGCAGCAGCTACTCTTCCTGGGGTTTATTATGGATCCCCATTAGTTCCTGCCAAGGCAGCAGCTACTCTTCCTGTGGTTTATTATGGATCCCCATTAGTTCCTGGGGTTTGTTATGGATCCCCATTAGTTCCTGCCAAGGCAGCAGCTACTCTTCCTGGGGTTTATTATGGATCCCCATTAGTTCCTGCCAAGGCAGCAGCTACTCTTCCTGGGGTTTGTTATGGATCCCCATTAGTTCCTGCCAAGGCAGCAGCTACTCTTCCTGGGGTTTATTATGGATCCCCATTAGTTCCTGCCAAGGCAGCAGCTACTCTTCCTGGGGTTTATTATGGATCCCCATTAGTTCCTGCCAAGGCAGCAGCTACTCTTCCTGTGGTTTATTATGGATTCCCATTAGTTCCTGGGGTTTGTTATGGATCCCCATTAGTTCCTGCCAAGGCAGCAGCTACTCTTACTGTGGTTTATTATGGATCCCCATTAGTTCCTGCCAAGGCAGCAGCTACTCTTCCTGGGGTTTATTATGGATCCCCATTAGTTTCTGTCAAGGCAGCAGCTACTCTTCCTGGGGTTTATTATGGATCCCCATTAGTTCCTGCCAAGACAGCAGCTACTCTTCCTGGGGTTTATTATGGATCCCCATTAGTTCCTGCCAAGGCAGCAGCTACTCTTCCTGGGGTTTATTATGGATCCCCATTAGTTCCTGCCAAACAGCAGCTACTCTTCCTGGGGTTTATTATGGATCACCATTAGTTCCTGCCAAGGCAGCAGCTACTCTTCCTGGGGTCCAGAAAAATTAAGGGCAGTTTATACAATTTGAAAAACATTACAATACATTCACATATTTCACAACACACTGTGTGCCCTCGGGCCCTTACTCCACCACTACCACACATCTACATTATTATCTACAGTACTAAATCCATATGTTATCGTGTGTGTGTGTGTGTGTGTGTGTGTTTGTATGTATGTATGTGTCTG
>NW_027012709.1:284491-319491 GCF_036934945.1 Oncorhynchus masou masou
GTCGAGGTGCCACTAGACTTGGCGAGTTAAATAAAGGTTAAATGAATTAAACATATAAAAGTCTGACTGTGTGTGTGTCCTGTCTCTAGCTGTGGTGTGTTTGCAGCGTTTCGGGTTGGGTTGTCTGGTGGTCGTTGTCTCTACATCACTCTCACTGGAGCTCACAATACGCTGGGCCTTCCGACCAGCACGCCTCAAGAATGGCTTCCTAAAACACACACACACACACACACAGGTCAGATCGAGAGACAGACAGGCGGGTCAGATCGAGACAGACAGACAGACTCACAGCCAGGTCAGATAGAGACAGACAGACGGGTCAGATAGACAGACAGATGGGTCAGATAGACAGACAGACAGACAGACGGGTCAGATAGAGACAGACAGACAGACGGGTCAGATAGAGACAGACAGACGGGTCAGATAGAGACAGACAGACGGGTCACAAACATTTGAAGACCAGAAAGGTAATGCCACCAGTCTGACCTGGCTGTGTTGTTGCTCTGCTGCTGGGGAGGAGGAGGAGGAGGGACGATGAAGATGTTCTCTTCATCACTGTCCTGCTCTCTCAGACAGGACAGGGCTTTGGTCTTCGCCGGCCGCAGCTCTCTCCTACCATCTGCTGTGCTTCTCTTTCTCCCTCTGGAACAGGGGAAGGGAGGCCGGGAGGAGAGGAAGAGGACGTTTTCATATCAGTGTGGAAGAAAAGAGGAGAGGAAGAGGATGTTTTCATATCAGTGTGGAAGAAAAGAGGAGAGGAAGAGGATGTTTTCATATCAGTGTGGAAGAAAAGAGGAGAGGAAGAGGACGTTTTCATATCAGTGTGGAAGAAAAGAGGAGAGGAAGAGGACGTTTTCATATCAGTGCAGAAGAAAAGAGGAGAGGAAGAGGGCGTTTTCATATCAGTGCGGAAGAAAAGAGGAGAGGAAGAGGACGTTTTCATATCAGTGCGGAAGAAAAGAGGAGAGGAAGAGGACGTTTTCATATCAGTGCGGAAGAAAAGAGGAGAGGAAGAGGACGTTTTCATATCAGTGCAGAAGAAAAGAGGAGAGGAAGAGGGCGTTTTCATATCAGTGCGGAAGAAAAGAGGAGAGGAAGAGGACGTTTTCATATCAGTGCGGAAGAAAAGAGGAGAGGAAGAGGACGTTTTCATATCAGTGCGGAAGAAAAGAGGAGAGGGAAGAGGACGTTTTCATATCAGTGCGGAAGAAAAGAGGAGAGGAAGAGGACGTTTTCATATCAGTGCAGAAAAAAAGAGGAGAGGTCACAGTTTAGACGGTGAGATAAAGGGAGAGAGAGAAGCACATAGAAGACACTACTGGTGACAGTCAGAGCAAATTGACCATATGACCGCAGAGAAGACACCTGATTCAGCTAACTAATCTATCTAGGAGAAGCTAGACCCCCCCCCCACCTGATTCAGCTAGCTAATCTATCTAGGAGAAGCTAGACCCAGAGCTCCAACACACCTGACTCAGCTAGCTACTCTATCTAGGAGAAGCTAGACCCCCCCCACCTGATTCAGCTAGCTAATCTATCTAGGAGAAGCTAGACCCCCCCACACCTGACTCAACAAGCTAATCTATCTAGGAGAAGCTTGACCCACAGCTCCAACACACCTGATTCAGCTAACTAATCTATCTAGGAGAAGCTAGACCCCCCACCTGATTCAGCTAGCTAATCTATCTAGGAGAAGCTAGACACAGAGCTCCAACACACCTGATTCAGCTAACTAATCTATCTAGGAGAAGCTAGACCCCCCACACCTGATTCAACTAGCTAATCTATCTAGGAGAAGCTTGACCCAGAGCTCCAACACACCTGATTCAGCTAGCTAATCTATCTAGGAGAAGCTAGACCCCCCCACCTGATTCAGCTAGCCAATCTATCTAGGAGAAGCCAGACCCCCCCCCCCCACCTCTGATCTGAAGCCATTAATCTATCTAGGAGAAGCTAGATCTCCACCTGATTCAGCTAGCTAATCTATCTAGGTTGGGACCACAGCTCCAACACACCTGATTCCAGCAGCTGAATCTATTCACCCTGGCCTGCTGAGCAGGAACGGAGCAAGAGCCTGAACGCCCAGATCACTCGCTCTTCAGGGGGAGAGGTCCTTCTCACCTCTTGGCCGGGGGCTTGGGGGCTGGAGGGCTCAACGATGGACAGGTCAGAGGAAGAGGTGCTGGCGAAAACCTGTTTTCACAATCAGGAGATCCAGCCTCCAACTTCCGGTTCTGTTGCTGTAGGTCTTTCATGAACAACGGTCGGCCTGCTCGGTTCATCTTTACTCTTTTTTTGCAGGGTCCGTTTCACCAACAAGAAGATCGGGAACCGACTGTCAAATGACAAAATAATGGTGACAAGGGGCGTATTCGTTATGTATACCGTTGACCGTTAAAGAACCACACGGAAGCAAAACGAGGGTTTCTATTGGACAAATTCAGGTAGGCGCCCCCTGTTTCGTTCCGTACGCTTCCGTTTAATAAACGTTTTATAACAGACTTGGCGTAATGAATACGCCCAGTTGACATATTAGGACTAAACGTTACTTAGTTTATATCCTCTGCTTCCGTTTTTCTCAATTCATGTAACGTTAGCCAGCGACAGGAAAATAACATCCGGGAGAAAAAGTGTCAACTTTACATTGTGATTTGATTTTACTATGACTAGTCAGCTTAACTATAATACCTAACAAAACAGTCTCTCTCCATAGATACATCGGTATAATTTACTTTTTTTTGTGTTGTTGTTGACAGAGTAACGTTACAATGTTTATCTCCCCCCACCGTTACTGTCGTAACAGTAAACTCGGTTATCGTCCACAATCTGACAAAATACTCACCGAACTCAAACATTACCGTGGTAACCGTCTCTATCCGTTATCATACCTTTTTATTTAAAGCTAAAAATGAATTCATTTAGTTACGGGATGAAATATAAGTCTTTATTCCGTTTTCAACAACAGCTCAGGATAGAGTCCCGCTCCCCCGGTTCAAACGACACGACGCTTTCTCATTGGTCGAAACTCCACCGGATGTGAGGTTGTCTAAATATAAAACACGTTAGAAGCACTTCCTCAAACAGCGCCGCTGTCGGGACGGAAGGTGCGTCGAAAACTTAATGTGAACACTATAAATATATTATATATAAATAAATAAATACATTTTCAGGACATAATAAAAAAAATAAAAAAAATAGATACCTCGATATCAATGTAAGGTTGAATATGACGTGATATATTCTTTGTATTTCAATAATGTTTTTTAGTTTCAAGCAGAATCGTTGTCACTCATTCTGGAAGGTTGAAATGTAACCAAGGAAACCAGCTGGTTCCCATTGAGCCAGTACAGAAAAATATATTTATTGAGTATATGTCAAAATTAAAATCAAATGATATTTGTCACGTACACATATTTTGCAAAAGTTTTCGTGGGTGTTGCAAAATTCAACAGTGCAGTAACACCTAACAAAACAAAACAATACACGCACACCCCCCAATTTTTTTTTAAAAATAATTACATTAAGAAATGTAGAGATGTTAGGGCGAACAATGTCAGAGTTCAGAATATAAACATATTACATATGTATATGATGGTGTGTATAGACAAAATTGACTTTATATGAATAGAGAAGTGGACAGCAGTAGTTATATAGGATGAACTAGAATACAGTATATACATATGAAGTGGACAGCAGTAGTTATATAGGATGAACCATGACTAGAATACAGTATATATATATATATATATGAAGTGGACAGCAGTAGTTATATAGGATGAACCATGACTAGAATACAGTATATATATATATGAAGGATACAGTAGTTATATAGATGAACCATGACTAGAATACAGTATATATATATATATGAAGTACAGCAGTAGTTATATAGGATGAACCATGACTAGAATACAGTATATATACATATGAAGTGGACAACAGTAGTTATATAGGATGAACCATGACTAGAATACAGTATATATATATATATGGACAGTAGTTATATAGGATGAACCATGACTAGAATACAGTATATATATATATGACAGCAGTAGTTATATAGGATGAACCATGACTAGAATACAGTATATACATATGAAGTGGACAGCAGTAGTTATATAGGATGAACTAGAATGGGGAGCAGGGTAGAGTACTGGGTGGTAGCAGGGTAGAGTACTGGTGGTGCAGGGTACTGGTGGTAGCACCGGGTGGTAGCAGGGTAGAGTACCGGGTGGTGCAGGGCAGAGTACCGGTAGTAGGGTAGAGTACCGGGTGGTAGCAGGGTAGAGAACAGAGGGTAGAGAACCGGTGGTAGCAGGGTGAGCACCGGGTAGAGTACCGGGTGGTAGCAGGGCAGAGTACCGGGTGGTAGCAGGGCAGAGTACCGGGTGGTAGCAGGGCAGAGTACCGGGTGGTGCAGTGGGTGCTGGGTGGTAGCAGGGCAGTACCGGGTGGTGCAGGGCAGAGTACCGGGTGGTGGGTGTTGGTAGTACCGGGTGGAGCAGGGTAGAGTGTGTGTGTGTGACAGGAGTAACAAATCATGAATGATAAAAGTATGATATTTGTTCAAAGTTTATATTTTCACGTTGAAGGAGTCAATTTTCAAAGTCGGTTCAAAAAAATGTTTTAAAAATCTATGTTTATGTCGGGTTCAGGTGACAAGCTGCAGGTCTGTCCAGGGGGCGTGTCCGGTTCACTGGAGCCAGGGGGCGTGTCCGGCTGGAGCCAGGGGGCGTGTCCGGTTCACTGGAGCCAGGGGGCGTGTCCGGCTGGAGCCAGGGGGCGTGTCCGGCTGGAGCCAGGGGGCGTGTCCGGCTGGAGCCAGGGGTGGAGTAACATCTCGTCCAGAGTGGGCCGTCCTCGGGGTCGCTTCGCCAGACACCTCCTCAACAGATCCACACAGTCTGGAGAACGAAGGAGGGAGAACAAGTGTCTGTCTGTCTGCCTGCCTGCCTGTCTGTCTGTCTGTCTGTCTGTCTGTCTGTCTGTCTGTCTGTCTGTCTGTCTGTCTGTGTATTCCTCTGTCTGCCTGTCTGTCTGTCTGTCTGCGTCTGTCTGCCAGCCTGCCTGCCTGTCTGTCTGTCTGTCTGTCTGTCTGTCTGTCTGTCTGTCTGTGTATTCCTCTGTCTGCCTGCCTGCCTGCCTGTCTGTCTGTCTGTGTGTGTGTGTGTCTTACGTCGGGACAGTTGATCCTTGATGTAAGGCTCTTCATAGATGATCTCTCGTCGTGTGTTGAAGGGCTGGTCCCCACACAGCATGTCGTACAGCACAACCCCCAGCTGCCACACTGTGGAGGGACCGGCCCGGTACGACTCGCTCAGAAACCACTCTGGAGGGTGTACTGGGACGTACCTACACACACACACACAGAGAAACACACACAGAGAAACACACACACACACACAACACACACACAGAGACACACACACACACACACACACACACACACACACACACACACACACACACACACACACACACACACACACACACACACACACACACACACACACACACACACACACACACACAGAAATACACACACATACACACACACACACACATACACACACACACACAGAACAGGAAGGTGTGTGTGTATCTGAGATCAATAGACCATAACTACCATCCAGGCTTTAGCTCAGCGGGCTAGCAGTGTTATGGTTTAATCCCAGCGGTTGGACACCAGCATACCGTAACACTCTGTGTAAGGCCCATCTCTGAGAATGCAGCCGCAGCCAAAGTCTAGGACCCTGATCCGAGGCCAGGTGGAACCGGTTTCTACTAGAACGTTCTCCGGTTTGAGGTCACGATGGAGAACACCTCTGGAATGGACCTCTCTCATCGCTTCAACAAGCTGCCTCAGGATGACCTAGAGAGAGACAGAGAGAGAGACAGAGAGAGAGAGAGAGAGACCGATATATATATTATCTACCTTACTTGCTTTGGCAATGTTAACACATGTTTCCCATGCCAATAAAGCCCCTGAATTGAATTAATTGAATTGACAGAGAGAGAGACCGAGAGAGAGACCGAGAGAGAGAGACCGAGAGACAGAGACAGACAGACAGACAGAGACAGAGAGAGCGACTCTAGCTCTCTCTCTCTCTCTCTTTCTCTCTCCACCTCACCCTAGCGTGTTCCTCCTTCAGAGTTCCTCCTCTCATCTGAATGTAGTCATAGAGGTCCACAGACTACTACTGACTACTACAGACTACTACAGACTACACAGACTACTACTGACTACTGACTACTACAGACTACTACTATAGACTACTATAAACTACTACAGACTACTACAGACTACTACAGACTACTACAGACTACTACAGACTACTATAGACTACTACTGACTACTACAGACTACTATAAACTACTACAGACTACTACAGACTACTACAGACTACTACAGACTACTACAGACTACTACTGACTACTACAGACTACTACAGACTACTACAGACTACTACTGACTACTACTGACTACTACTGACTACTACTGACTACTACAGACTACTACAGACTACTATAAACTACTATAGAATACTACTGACTACTACAGACTACTACAGACTACTACAGACTACTACAGACTACTACAGACTACTACAGACTACTATAAACTACTACAGACTACTACAGACTACTACTGACTACTACTGACTACTACAGACTACTACAGACTACTGTACTACTATAGACTACTACAGACTACTACAGACTACTACAGACTACTACAGACTACTACAGACTACTACAGACTACTATAGACTACTACAGACTACTACAGACTACTATAAACTACAGACTACTACTGACTACTACAGACTACTACAGACTACTATAAACTACTATAGAATACTACTGACTACTACAGACTACTACAGACTACTACAGACTACTACAGACTACTACAGACTACTACTGACTACTACAGACTACTATAAACTACTACAGACTACTACAGACTACTACTGACTACTACAGACTACTACAGACTACTACAGACTACTACAGACTGCTACTGACTACTACAGACTACTACAGACTACTACTGACTACTACAGACTACTACAGACTACTACTGACTACTACTGACTACTACAGACTACTACAGACTACTACAGACTACTACTGACTACTACAGACTACTATAAACTACTACAGACTACTACAGACTACAGGCAGAACCCACTACTACAGACTACTACAGACTACTATAAACTACTACAGACTACTACAGACTACTACTGACTAACTACTACAGACTACTACAGACTACTACTGACTACTACAGACTACTATAAACTACTATAGACTACTACAGACTACTACTGACTACTACAGACTACTACTGACTACTACTGACTACTACTGACTACTACTGACTACTACTGACTACTACAGACTACTACAGACTACTACAGACTACTACAGACTACTACAGACTACTACTGACTACTACAGACTACTACAGACTACTATAAACTACTACAGACTACTACTGACTACTACAGACTACTACAGACTACTACAGACTACTATAAACTACTATAGACTACTACAGACTACTACAGACTACTACAGACTACTACACTACTACTACAGACTACTACTGACTACTACAGACTACTACAAACTACTACAGACTACTACAGACTACTACAGACTACTACAGACTACTACTGACTACTACTACTACTGACTACTACAGACTACTACAGACTACTACTGACTACTACACTACTACAGACTACTACAGACTACTACAGACTACTACAGACTACTACTGACTACTACAGACTACTATACTACTACTACAGACTACTACAGACTACTACTGACTACTACAGACTACTACTAGACTACTACTGACTACTACAGACTACTATAAACAGACTACTACAGACTACTACTGACTACTACAGACTACTACAGACTACTACAGACTACTACAGACTACTACAGACTACTACTACTAACTACAGACTACTATACTACTACAGACTACTACAGACTACTACAGACTACTACAGACTACTATAGACTACTACAGACTACTACAGACTACTACAGACTACTACTAAACTACTATAGACTACTACAGACTACTATAGACTACTACAGACTACTACAGACTACTACTACTGACTACTACAGACTACTACAGACTACTATAAACTACTACAGACTACTACTGACTACTACAGACTACTACAGACTACTGACTACTACAGACTACTACTACAGACTACTACTGACTACTACAGACTACTACAGACTACTACAGACTACTACTGACTACTACAGACTACTACAGACTACTACAGACTACTACTGACTACTACTGACTACTACAGACTACTACGGACTACTACTGACTACTATAAACTACTATAGACTACTACAGACTACTACTGACTACTACAGACTACTACAGACTACTACAGACTACTACAGACTACTATAAACTACTACAGACTACTACTGACTACTACAGACTACTACAGACTACTACAGACTACTACAGACTACTACAGACTACTACAGACTACTACAGACTACTACAGACTACTACAGACTACTATAAACTACTATAGACTACTACAGACTACTATAAATTACTACAGACTACTACAGACTACTACTGACTACTACTGACTACTACTGACTACTACTGACTACTACAGACTACTACAGACTACTACTGACTACTACTGACTACTACAGACTACTACAGACTACTATAGACTACTACTGACTACTACAGACTACTACAGACTACTACAGACTACTACAGACTACTACTACAGACTACTACAGACTACTACAGACTACTACAGACTACTGCTGACTACTGCCGACTACTACAGACTACTACAGACTACTACAGACTACTACTACTACTGACTACTACAGACTACTACTGAGACTACTACAGACTACTACAGACTACTACTGACTACTACTACAGACTACTACTAGACTACTACAGACTACTACTACTGACTACTACAGACTACTACAGACTACTACTACTACTACTAACTACTACAGACTACTACAGACTACTACTAGACTACTACAGACTACTACAGACTACTATAAACTACTACAGACTACTATAGACTACTACAGACTATAGACTACTATACTACAGACTACTATAAACTACTACAGACTACTACTGAGACTACAGACTACAGACTACTATAAACTACTACAGACTACTACTGACTACTACAGACTACTGACTACTGCAGACTACTACAGACTACTATAGACCACTATAGACTACTATAGACTACTATAGACTACTACAGATACTGCTACAGACTACTACAGACTACTATAGACTACTACAGACTACTTTTGACTACTACAGACTACTACAGACTACTACAGATCTACAGACTACACTGACTACTATACTACCACCTACAGACTACTACAGACCATAAAGATCTGCTACAGACTACTATTGACTACTACAGACTACTGCAGACCATAGATCTGACTACAGACTGCATCACAGACTAGACCGTGACGACTACTACAGAGAACTACAGATGAACTCACCACTACTATAGATCGACTATGCGACTAACACTTCTGGCCAAGGGGACACGTTTTACTAGCCACCTACACAGAAACACACACACAACACACTACACACTACACAGACACACAGACTACTATAAACTACTACAGACTACTACAGACTACTACTGACTACTATAGACTACTACAGACCATAAAGATCTGCTACACACACAGACTACACACACAGACTACTACAGACTACTAGACTACTACAGACTACTATAGACCACTATAGACCACTATAGACTACTATGACTACTACAGATCTGCTACAGACTACTACAGACTACTACAGACTACTATAGACACTATTGACACACAGACCATAAAGATCACAGACTACATTGACACACACACACAGACCATAAAGATCTGCTACAGACACACACATAGACACAGACACACACTGCATCACAGTGGACAGAGAATGATGAACACACACACACACACACCTACAGAGAAAAAACACACAAACACACACACATTGACACACACACAGACACACACACACACACACACACACACACACACACAATCATTGACTAATAATACTGTAACTCCAATGGACAAAACAAGTGTGTGTGTGTGTATTGAACTCACAGGTAGGTTGTCTTCTCTGCGGTACCCAGCGTAGACGGTCCCGTAGCCTCCGTCTCCAAGACAACCCAGCTGTACAAACCTCTCTGCAACTGGATCACGACTTGGCTCTCTACTGTTGCATTGTGGGGGCTGTAACGTGTCGATCAGCGTGGTGCTACTCTCCAAGGACAGATTCCCCTCCTCCTCTTCCTTCTGACTCCTCCCCCTCCTCTTCCTCTCTCCTCTTCCTCCTGTACTCCTCTCGTAGCTCTTCCTCCTCCTCTTCCTCTCTCCTCTTCCTCCCGTACTCCTCTCGTAGCTCTTCCTGTTCCTCCGCCTCCTCTCTGCTCTCTCATCCCTCAGGGTGAGTCGGCTGAGTCCCTCGTTCGCCCCTCCCTCATTGGCCAGAGGGCTGGTGTGGTTGTCTGAGGGGGGTAATTAAAGATGCAGTCCGGGATCTTAAGCACTTCGTAACATATTGTACGTATATTACAATTTGTAACATATCATATGAATTGCAAAAAAAACAACAATTATAATAAAAAAACATTTATAATTGCCAGACGTAACATATCGTACGTATTACGTAGTGCACAATTTGAGGTAACCCAGTTTTGCAAACCTACTTTCTGAAATTATACAAAAGTTCTGGAGCATCACTTCAAGTTAATAAGTGTTAAGTTAAAAGCAACTTCTCTGTGTTGGAATGGTGTGGATATACCCCCCCCCAACAACAGAATGGTGTGGATATACCCCCCCCCCCCCAACAACAAAATGGTGTGGATATACCCCCAACAACAGAATGGTGTGGATATACCCCCCCCCCAACAACAGAATGGTGTGGATATACCCCCCAACAACAGAATGGTGTGGATATACCCCCCCAACAACAGAATGGTGTGGATATACCCCCCCCAACAACAGAATGGTGTGGATATACCCCCCCCAACAACAGAATGGTGTGGATATACCCCCCCAACAACAGAATGGTGTGGATATACCCCCCCCCAACAACAGAATGGTGTGGATATACCCCCCCAACAACAGAATGGTGTGGATATACCCCCCCCCAACAACAGAATGGTGTGGATATACCCCCCCAACAACAGAATGGTGTGGATATACCCCCCCCAACAACAGAATGGTGTGGATATACCCCCCCAACAACAGAATGGTGTGGATATACCCCCCCCTTAACAACAGAATGGTGTGATATACCCCCCAACAACAGAATGGTGTGGATATACCCCCCCCCCAACAACAGAATGGTGTGGATATACCCCCCCAACAACAGAATGGTGTGGATATACCCCCCAACAACAGAATGGTCTGGATATACCCCCCCCAACAACAGAATGGTGTGATATACCCCCCCCCCAACAACAGAATGGTGTGGATATACCCCCCTAACAACAGAATGGTGTGGATATACCCCCCCCCAACAACAGAATGGTGTGGATATACCCCCCCCCCAACAACAGAATGGTGTGGATATACCCCCCCCAACAGAATGGTGTGGATATACCCCCCCCCCCAACAACAGAATGGTGTGGATATACCCCCCAACAACAGAATGGTGTGGATATACCCCCCCAACAACAGAATGGTGTGGATATACCCCCCCCCAACAACAGAATGGTGTGGATATACCCCCCAACAACAGAATGGTGTGGATATACCCCCCCCCAACAACAGAATGGTGTGGATATACCCCCCAACAACAGAATGGTGTGGATATACCCCCCCCCAACAACAGAATGGTGTGGATATACCCCCAACAACAGAATGGTGTGGATATACCCCCCCAACAACAGAATGGTGTGGATATACCCCCCAACAACAGAATGGTGTGGATATACCCCCCAACAGAATAGTGTGGATATACCCCCCCAACAACAGAATGGTGTGGATATACCCCCCCCCCCCAACAACAGAATGGTGTGGATATACCCCCCCAACAACAGAATGGTGTGGATATACCCCCCCCAACAACAGAATGGTGTGGATATACCCCCCCAACAACAGAATGGTGTGGATATACCCCCCCCCCCCCAACAGAATGGTGTGGATATACCCCCCCAACAACAGAATGGTGTGGATATACCCCCCAACAACAGAATGGTGTGGATATACCCCCCAACAACAGAATGGTGTGGATATACCCCCCCAACAACAGAATGGTGTGGATATACCCCCCAACAACAGAATGGTGTGGATATACCCCCCAACAACAGAATGGTGTGGATATACCCCCCCAACAACAGAATGGTGTGGATATACCCCCCCCAACAACATAATGGTGTGGATATACCCCCCAACAACAGAATGGTGTGGATATACCCCCCCAACAACAGAATGGTGTGGATATACCCCCCCCAACAACAGAATGGTGTGGATATACCCCCAACAACAGAATGGTGTGGATATACCCCCCCCCCCAACAACAGAATGGTGTGGATATACCCCCAACAACAGAATGGTGTGGATATACCCCCCCCAACAACAGAATGGTGTGGATATACCCCCAACAACAGAATGGTGTGGATATACCCCCAACAACAGAATGGTGTGGATATACCCCCCCCCACAACAGAATGGTGTGGATATACCCCCCAACAACAGAATGGTGTGGATATACCCCCCAACAACAGAATGGTGTGGATATACCCCCAACAACAGAATGGTGTGGATATACCCCCCCAACAACAGAATGGTGTGGATATACCCCCCCCAACAACAGAATGGTGTGGATATACCCCCCCCCCAACAGAATGGTGTGGATATACCCCCCCCCCAACAACAGAATGGTGTGGATATACCCCCCCCCAACAACAGAATGGTGTGGATATACCCCCCCCCCCAACAGAATGGTGTGGATATACCCCCCCAACAACAGAATGGTGTGGATATACCCCCCTAACAACAGAATGGTGTGGATATACCCCCCCTAACAACAGAATGGTGTGGATATACCCCCCCAACAACAGAATGGTGTGGATATACCCCCAACAACAGAATGGTGTGGATATACCCCCCCAACAGAATGGTGTGGATATACCCCCCCCCCCCCAACAGAATGGTGTGGATATACCCCCCCCCCTTAACAACAGAATGGTGTGGATATACCCCCCCAACAACAGAATGGTGTGGATATACCCCCCCCAACAACAGAATGGTGTGGATATACCCCCAACAACAGAATGGTGTGGATATACCCCCCCCCCCAACAACATAATGGTGTGGATATACCCCCCCCCCAACAACAGAATGGTGTGGATATACCCCCAACAACATAATGGTGTGGATATACCCCCCCCAACAACAGAATGGTGTGGATATACCCCCCAACAACACATAATGGTGTGGATATACCCCCCCCCCAACAACAGAATGGTGTGGATATACCCCCCCCGACAACAGAATGGTGTGGATATACCCCCCCAACAACAGAATGGTGTGGATATACCCCCCCCCAACAACAGAATGGTGTGGATATACCCCCCAACAACAGAATGGTCTGGATTTACCCCCCCAACAACAGAATGGTGTGGATATACCCCCCCCCAACAACAGAATGGTGTGGATATACCCCCAACAACAGAATGGTCTGGATTTACCCTACATTTAATTCTACATGCAATTCTATATGTAATTCTATATTTAATTCTACATGTAGTTCTATGTGTAATTCTATATGTTATTCTATATTTAATTCTACATGTAGTTCTATGTAATTCTATATGTTATTCTATATTTAATTCTACATGCAATTCTATATGTAATTCTATATTTAATTCTACATGTAATTCTATATGTAATTCTATATGTAATTCTATATATAATTATATATGTAATTCTATGGGTAATTCTATATATAATTCTATGTAATTCTATATATAATTCTATATGTAAGTCTATATGTAATTCTATGGGTAATTCTATATATAATTCTATATGTAAGTCTATATGTAATTCTATGGGTAATTCTATATATAATTCTATATGTAATTCTATGGGTAATTCTATATGTGATTCAATATGTAATTCTACATGTAATTCTATATATAATTCTATATCTAATTATATATGTAATTCTATGGGTAATTCTATATATAATTCTATGTAATTCTATATATAATTCTATATGTAAGTCTATATGTAATTCTATGGGTAATTCTATATATAATTCTATATGTAATTCTATGGGTAATTCTATATGTGATTCAATATGTAATTCTACATGTAATTCTATATGTAATTCTATGGGTAATTCTATATGTAATTCTATATATAATTCTATATGTAATTCTATATGTAATTCTATGGGTAATTCTATATGTAATTCTATGGGTAATTCTATATATAATTCCATATATAATTCTATGGGTAATTCTATATGTAATTCTACATGTAACTCTATATGTAATTCAATAAGTAATTCTACATGTAATTCTATATGTAATTCTATATGTAATTCTATATTTAATTCTACATGTAATTCTATATGTAATTCTATATGTAATTCTATATGTAATTCTACATGTAACTCTATATGTAATTCAATAAGTAATTCTACATGTAATTCTATATGTAATTCTATATGTAATTCTATATTTAATTCTACATGTAATTCTATATGTAATTCTATATGTAATTCTATATGTAATTCTACATGTAATTCCGTATGTAATTCTATATTTAATTCTACATGTAATTCTATATGTAATTCTACATGTAATTCTATATGTAATTCTATATTTAATTCTACATGTAATTCTATATGTAATTCTATATGTAATTCTATATGTAATTCTACATGTAATTCCGTATGTAATTCTATATTTAATTCTACATGTAATTCTATATGTAATTCTATATGTAATTCTATATTTAATTCTACATGTAATTCTATATGTAATTCTATATGTAATTCTATATGTAATTCTATATTTAATTCTACATGTAATTCTATATCTAACTCCGTATGTAATTCTATATTTAATTCTACATGTAATTCTACATGTAATTCTATATGTAATTCTATATTTAATTCTACATGTAATTCTATATGTAATTCTATATGTAATTCTATATGTAATTCTATATTTAATTCTACATGTAATTCTATATTTAATTCTACATGTAATTCTATATATAATTCTACATTTAATTCTACATGTAATTCTACATGTAATTCCGTATGTAATTCTACGAGTATCATACTCACCTAGATCCTTCCCTGTGGTGAGGCAGCGTACTGACCTACATGCCATGGTAGCTAATCAACTGGTCAAAATCACAGTCCTAATCACTAGATCATCACATTGATCGTTTCAGAGCTCAGTGTTGCAGACGTACAGACAGAGGCTGTCATGGGCCCATGGTAAGTAGAGAGTCAACCCTCCTCAGGCCAGATCTCTCTGTCCGGTAGTAGCCTACAGAAGAACACCGTGGAATGAAGCCGTGACCTGTAGAATGCGTGATGTGATGATGTCACAAGAGAGATAGAACACGGCCGACGACGCTCTCCTCATTGTGACGTCATAATAGCGCCTGGAGACCGGAGAGGACTTGGTGGAATGTTCTCACCAGGCTACCTGGGGTGGCAGGTAGGAGCGTACTGATCTACATCACGCATCAATAATACAAAACAATTCATTTATACTGACTTCTCACGCCCAAACATACACACAAACATGCACACACACAAACATACACACACACACATACACACACATACAAACACACACACACACACACACAAACATACGCACACACATACAAACATAAACACACACACACACACACACATACGCACACACATACACACACACGTACACACAAACATACGCACAAACATACACACACACATACAAACATACACAAACATACACACACACATACACACAACCATACGCACAAACATTCACACACACATACAAACATACACAAACATACGCACACACATACACACACACATACACACAAACATACGCACACACATACACACACACATACAAACATACACACACAAATATACACACGCACATACACACACACACAAACATACGCACAAACATACGCACTAACATACACACATACACACACACACACACACACAAACATACGCACATACACACACACACACACACACACAAACATACGCACATACACACACACACACACACAAACATACGCACAAACATACACACACACATACACACACACACACACACAAAAATACGCACAAACATACATACACACACACACACAAAAATACGCACAAACATACACACACATATACACACACACACACACACAAACATACGCACATACACACACACACACAAACATACACACAAACATACACACAAAAATACACACAAACATATACACGCACATGTCCCCGTTCTCTCCCAAATCTCTAGTCAGGTCGGCACCGAGCTCAGACAGTCTGTGTTTAAAACACCATAAAGGCATATTGTTTCACCCTAATTCTGACTAGGACTACACATTTATTGATTATGATTTCATACATTCTGATCAATATGTTTCAGGGCGGAATATTCTAATCATTCAATTAACAGACAATTCTCACCTATCACAAACATAGTCTCCTTAAACTAAAAAACACACTCAAAATGATACGCTTTCACGTCTCTGTGGAACACACCGTGTAAACATTCACAGTGCAGGGTGGGAAAAGTATGTGAACCCTTGTATATAATAACTGGTTGACCCTCCTTTGGCAGCAATAACATCAACCAAACGTTCTCTGTAATTGCAGATCAGACCGGAGCAACAGTCAACAGGAATGTCCTCTTGACAAAACTGTTTCAGTTCAAATTCTTAGGATGTCTGGTGTGAACGCCTCTCTTGAGGTCGTCCCACAGCATCTCAGTCGGGTTGAGGTCAGGACTGGGTCACTCCAGAAGGCGTATTGTCCTTCTGTTGAAGCCGTTCTGTTGTTGATTTCCTTCTGTGTTTCCTGTTGCATCACCCAACTTCTGTCGAGCTTCAACAGGCGGACAGATAGCCCAACATTCTCCTGCAAAATGTCTTGATAATCTTTGGGAAGAATTGGTGCGCTGTGCCTTTTTTTCTCTCCACACAGAGTGTTGTGTGTTCCTTCAAAACAACTTCATTTGAGTTTAATCTGTCCACAGAGTATTTTGACAGTAGCGCTGTGGAACATCCAGGTGCAATGTTGCGATCTTCAGACTTTTACATTTTTTTTGGACAGCGAAGGTGGATTCTTCCGTGGTGTCCTCCGATGAACACCATTATTGTTTAGTGTTTTACGCATCGTAGACTCGACAACAGAGATGTCCGCATGTTCCAGAGATTTCTGTAAGTCTTTAGCTTACACTCTAGGATTCTTCTTCACCTCATTGAACATTCTGCGCTGTGCTCTTGCAGTCATCTTTGCAGGACGGCCACTCCTTTTAATTTAACCTTTATTTACAGTAACAAAGCAAGTCAGTTAAAGAACAAATTATTATTTATGAAGACAGCGTACCACTGGCCAAACCCGGACAATGCTGAGCCAATTGTGCGCCTCCCCATGGGACTCCCAATCACGGCCGGATGTGATACAGCCTGGAATAGAACCAGGGACTGTAGTGATGCCTCTTGTGCTGAGATGCAGTGCCTTAGACAGCTGCGCCACTCGGGGAGCCCCATAACAGAGATGGTAACAACACAGTACATTTGCAAGAGGGACAACTAGTTACTAAAGCTAGCGCTGTGATTGGAGCGTTTTGCTTCCGTAGCTGCGCAGACACGGAGAACCTCGCTGGAGCTGTCATCTGGAAAGGGAGGAGAGGAACAGAAGAGAAGAACAAAATAAACGCAGCGAGGACGCGAACACTCAAGAAAGAGGTGAGTGATGTGGAATGTCCAGAATGCATTTCTCTTGAATAAAGGAGTTGCGTGTCACCGTTATAACGGGCACACGACTAGAAACAGTTACGTGTCTCTGGCGTGAATAGGCTACGAACTTTTTCCCCCTTATTCCTTTAGGCAAACGCATCAGTGTTTGGTTGAGTTGGGGGGGTTTAATGTGTTGTAAAGTCTGGAGGAGGTGAGGGGAGAGAAAAGAAAGAGATAAGAGACGAGGGCCTGCGACGACAGATGAGCACGTCTCTCTCAACCATGAACAACTTTCTCTTGTTTCTTTCCAGACAATAGTGTAGCTCTACATTGAACTGTAGACTGTGTGTGGAATTGGTGAGCCTTTATCTACAGTTGCGCGGTTGTAGAAATCATTCACAGGGCTGTGCTTTGCAACCCGAGATAAAGACAGTTTCAGGGTGGATATCCGTAGAATATCCCACTTGAAACGGTTTTTACCTCGGTGCTTTGCAACAAACCGTGGAGCCAAACACTGTGCGCAGCCGGTTGTGGGTTAAACTAGCGGAGTAGTAGTCAGGTTCGTTAAGGTAGTCTTCTCCACGGTGTCGGTAGTAATTGCGCTGTTATTACACCGTTGCCCTGTCAGTGTGATGGTGGACTGTAGGCTAGTTAGACCACAGACACCATTGACTATTGCCTTGACGACTATAGGGAGCAGCGCTACTCTGTGGATGTGAGTTGAGTCTTGGGACGTTATGGAGACGAGTCTACTGACTACCCTGTTACCGCTACTTACTTGTCTTGTTACCCCGGAATGTGTTTCATGGGATGTTTACAGTGTTGTTGATGTCCCCACTCTGTGATGGTATTCACAGCTGTGTGTTGGGTTAAAAGCTGCAGTAGGTCACGTTTTGAGGCGACCCGAACAAATTCACATAGAAATTACCCTCTTATATATAATACTCTTATTTTGTAGACTCGCCTACCTGCACAGTCTACCCTGCTGTTATCTATAATACTGTAATGACCTGACTAGATCATAAATGAACAATTGTCCAGACAGAGGCTTGAGTTTGCGAATTGACGGTTTATTAAACCAACTTTACACAGGCTACTGTTTGGGCCGTAGCACACGCCAAAAAGATGACAGATAACCCACAAGCCAATCGTGACCTTCTCTTGGGAAGCCCAGATGTAAGAGAGAGAGAACAAAAAGCTGAACCTGGTCTTAACTTCCAATGCTCCACCCCCCTGCCCAACCCCCCTCCACGCCACTCCGCCAACCACCAGGATGCCCGGCATCAGAACATTCCAGGCATTCCCGTGATTGGCAGATAGCAGGTTGATTGACATGTCGGACCCCGCGAACACCGGGTACTGGTCAGTACAACACAACCACCTCCTAGCCTAACACATAACACACAGCTGTCTGTGCGGGTCGCTACAATACTCTTATTTTGTAGACTCGCCTACCTGCACAGTCTCCCCACCTGTTATCTATAATACTCTTATTTTGTAGACTCGTCTACCTGCACAGTCTCCCCTGCTGTTATCTATAATACTCTTATTTTGTAGACTCGCCTACCTGCACAGTCTCCCCACCTGTTATCTATAATACTCTTATTTTGTAGACTCGCCCCAGCTGCACAGTCTACCCACCTGTTATCTATAATACTCTTATTTTGTAGACTCGCCCCAGCTGCACAGTCTACCAGTGTATCCGTACCCATTGGATGCAGTGATCACAATATAATGACTAGTCAACCAGCACAGCCTATCTGCACTCATGTCAAACCTGCTAGTCTACCTGCTAGTCTACCTGCTAGTCTACCTGCTAGTCTACCTGCTAGTCGACCTGCTAGTCGACCTGCTAGTCGACCTGCTAGTCTACCTGCTAGTCTACCTGCTAGTCTACCTGCTAGTCTACCTGCTAGTCAACCAGCACAGCCTATCTGCACTCATGTCAAACCTGCTAGTCTACCTGCTAGTCTACCTGCTAGTCTACCTGCTAGTCTGCCTGCTAGTCTACCTGCTAGTCTACCTGCTAGTCTGCCTGCTAGTCGACCTGCTAGTCTACCTGCTAGTCTACCTGCTAGTCTACCTGCTAGTCTACCTGCTAGTCAACCAGCACAGTCTACCTGCTAGTCTACCTGCTAGTCTACCTGCTAGTCTACCTGCTAGTCTACCTGCTAGTCAACCAGCACAGCCTATCTGCACTCATGTCAAACCTGCTAGTCTACCTGCTAGTCTACCTGCTAGTCTACCTGCTAGTCTACCTGCTAGTCTACCTGCTAGTCAACCTGCTAGTCTACCTGCTAGTCAACCAGCACAGCCTATCTGCACTCATGTCAAACCTGCTAGTCTACCTGCTAGTCTACCTGCTAGTCTACCTGCTAGTCTACCTGCTAGTCGACCTGCTAGTCTACCTGCTAGTCTACCTGCTAGTCAACCTGCTAGTCAACCTGCTAGTCTACCTGCTAGTCAACCAGCACAGCCTATCTGCACTCATGTCAAACCTGCTAGTCTACCTGCTAGTCTACCTGCTAGTCTGCCTGCTAGTCAACCTGCTAGTCTACCTGCTAGTCAACCTGCTAGTCTACCTGCTAGTCTACCTGCTAGTCTGCCTGCTAGTCTGCCTGCTAGTCAACCTGCTAGTCTACCTGCTAGTCAACCTGCTAGTCAACCTGCTAGTCAACCTGCTAGTCTACCTGCTAGTCTACCTGCTAGTCAGCCTGCTAGTCTACCTGCTAGTCTACCTGCTAGTCAACCTGCTAGTCTACCTGCTAGTCTACCTGCTAGTCTACCTGCTAGTCTGCCTGCTAGTCTGCCTGCTAGTCTACCTGCTAGTCTGCCTGCTAGTCTGCCTGCTAGTCTGCCTGCTAGTCTACCTGCTAGTCTACCTGCTAGTCTACCTGCTAGTCAACCTGCTAGTCAACCTGCTAGTCTACCTGCTAGTCTGCCTGCTAGTCAGCCTGCTAGTCAACCTGCTAGTCTACCTGCTAGTCTACCTGCTAGTCTACCTGCTAGTCTACCTGCTAGTCTGCTTGCTAGTCTGCCTGCTAGTCAACCTGCTAGTCAGCCTGCTAGTCTACCTGCTAGTCTACCTGCTAGTCTGCCTGCTAGTCTACCTGCTAGTCTGCCTGCTAGTCAACCTGCTAGTCAACCTGCTAGTCTACCTGCTAGTCTGCCTGCTAGTCAACCTGCTAGTCAACCTGCTAGTCAGCCTGCTAGTCTACCTGCTAGTCTACCTGCTAGTCTACCTGCTAGTCTGCCTGCTAGTCTACCTGCTAGTCAACCTGCTAGTCAACCTGATAGTCTACCTGCTAGTCTACCTGCTAGTCTACCTGCTAGTCTACCTGCTAGTCTGCCTGCTAGTCTACCTGCTAGTCTACCTGCTAGTCTACCTGCTAGTCAACCTGCTAGTCTACCTGCTAGTCTACCTGCTAGTCAACCTGCTAGTCTACCTGCTAGTCTACCTGCTAGTCAACCTGCTAGTCAACCTGCTAGTCAACCTGCTAGTCTACCTGCTAGTCTACCTGCTAGTCTACCTGCTAGTCAACCTGCTAGTCAACCTGCTAGTCTACCTGCTAGTCTACCTGCTAGTCTACCTGCTAGTCTACCTGCTAGTCTACCTGCTAGTCTGCCTGCTAGTCAGCCTGCTAGTCAACCTGCTAGTCTACCTGCTAGTCTACCTGCTAGTCTACCTGCTAGTCTACCTGCTAGTCTTCCTGCTAGTCTACCTGCTAGTCTACCTGCTAGTCAACCAGCACAGCCTATCTGCACTCATGTCCATGTCAAATGACCAATGGGCACCAACATGTGAATTTCATGTTAAATAGGGTGTCAAATGAAAGCTAATAGTCTATTTTTTTGTTGTTGTTGTAAATTATGACATGTATATAAATACATTTTTCAATCATCCTCAAAATGAGGAATAAGTAAAGGCTTTGATTTCTGGTCAAACTGATGGAAACGGGTCGTAGAAAACATCTCTTAAAAATACACTTTTCCTGGTTCAATCAAAGGACTCCATTCTTTCTGAGTCAGTGTGTCATTGCTGAGACTCCTTTCTTTCTGAGTCAGTGTATAATGTCATCACCGACACTCCATTCTATCTGAGTCCGTGTGTCATGTCATCGCTGAGACTCCATTCTATCTGAGTTCATGTCTCATGTCATCGCTGAGACTCCATTCTTTCTGAGTCAGTGTGTCATGTCATCGCTGAGACTCCATTCTATCTGAGTCCGTGTGTCATGTCATCGCTGAGACTCCATACTATCTGAGTCCGTGTGTCATGTCATCGCTGAGACTCCATTCTATCTGAGTCCGTGTGTCATGTCATCGCTGAGACTCCATACTATCTGAGTCAGTGTGTAATGTCATCACCGACACTCCATACTATCTGAGTCAGTGTGTAATGTCATCACCGACACTCCATACTATCTGAGTCAGTGTGTAATGTCATCACCGACACTCCATACTATCTGAGTCAGTGTGTAATGTCATCACCGACACTCCATACTATATGAGTCCGTGTGTAATGTCATCACAGTTCTTACAGTAAATGTTTTAGTAAAATATTCAGTTTACATTTTTAAAAGTCGTCCTTCTTTATAGAGTTGTATGGTTTTTAAAAACTTTGAAATCAATGTTTTTTTTGTCATGAAAAATGTTAGTCTCAGCTGATCCGTTACAGTGGAACTGTGCTGTTTGTCTTTCTGTTAATGGCCTGTTTATGTTGCAAGGGCTTCTGGGAAATGAATATAAATAACATTCATGTGAACAACTTTCCAGTGTTCTGAAGCAGTGTGTTTCTGTGTCTCTCTGGACAGACCCTGGTCTGCAGTGTGTTTCTGTGTCTCTCTGGACAGACCCTGGTCTGCAGTGCGTTTGTGTGTCTCTGGACAGACCCTGGTCTGCAGTGTGTTTCTGTGTCTCTCTGGCCAGACCCTGGTCTGCAGTGTGTCTCTCTGGACAGACCCTGGTCTGCAGTGTGTTTCTGTGTCTCTCTGGACAGACCCTGGTCTGCAGTGTGTCTCTGTGTCTCTCTCTGGATAGACCCTGGTCTGCAGTGTGTCTCTGTGTCTCTCTCTGGACAGACCCTGGTCTGCAGTGTGTCTCTCTGGACAGACCCTGGTTTGCAGTGTGTCTCTGTGTCTCTCTCTGGACAGACCCTGGTCTGCAGTGTGTCTCTGTGTCTCTCTGGACAGACCCTGGTCTGCAGTGCGTTTGTGTGTCTCTGGACAGACCCTGGTCTGCAGTGTGTTTCTGTGTCTCTCTGGCCAGACCCTGGTCTGCAGTGTGTCTCTCTGGACAGACCCTGGTCTGCAGTGTGTTTCTGTGTCTCTCTGGACAGACCCTGGTCTGCAGTGTGTCTCTGTGTCTCTCTCTGGATAGACCCTGGTCTTCAGTGTGTCTCTGTGTCTCTCTCTGGACAGACCCTGGTCTGCAGTGTGTCTCTCTGGACAGACCCTGGTCTGCAGTGTGTTTCTGTGTCTCTCTGGACAGACCCTGGTCTGCAGTGTGTCTCTGTGTCTCTCTCTGGATAGACCATGGTCTGCAGTGTGTCTCTGTGTCTCTCTCTGGACAGACCCTGGTCTGCAGTGTGTTTCTGTGTCTCTCTGGACAGACCCTGGTCTGTGTGTGTCTAGGGGACCTGATGTCATTGCTAATAGCAGAGAGCTCTCTGGTTGACAAGTTATGTTATATTCCAACCTCTCTCTCTCTCTCTCTCTCTCTCTCTCTCTCTCTCTCTCTCTCTCTCTCTCTCTCTCTCTCCAATTTCAATTCAAGGGGCTTTTTGGCTTGGGAAACGTGTTAACATCGCCAAAGCAAGTGAAATATATCATAAACAAAAGTATTATATATATATATAGACTGTGTTGTAACGATGTACAAATGGTTAAAGTACACAAGGGAACATCTCTACGTCTCTTTTTGGTGTTAGCAGCTGTTATTTTTTACTGTAGCTCGAGACAGATCACACACACACACACACACACACACACACACACACACACACACACACACACACACACACACACACACACACACACACACACACACACACACACACACACACACTCTCAGTCCCCCACCTACAGTGATCTGTTAGACACACAGAACTGAAATAGGCCAACAGGTCAGAGGTTTAAGGTTACTGTCACATCCAGGCTATTTTTACCTTCCCACCTTCCTCTGGGTGTGTGTGTGTGTGTGTGTGTGTTTGTCCTGGTATGTGGGCTTGTTGCAGCAGTAGTGGAGCTTGACTTGTAATTTAGTCCCAGAATGCAACATGTTTTTACGCATTGTTTGTCCTCACTTGGCTCACTGTGTGTGTGTGCGTGTGTGTGTCTCTGTCTGTCTGTGTGTGTGTGTGTGTGCGTTTGTGTGTGTGTGTGCGTTTGTATGTGTGTGTGCGTTTGTGTGTGTGTGTGTGCGTTCTTCATTCATTAAAGGATTGTATTTGTTTCTTGCAGTCAGAAGCTGTCTTCCTGGTGAAGCCATATGATTGGCTGAAGCAGAACTTCTCTGTCTGTGATTGGTCATCGAGGGTAGACGCTGTGATTGGCTGAGAAGTCCAAACATGGACCCACACCATCCTGGGGTTACCAACAATCCTTAGCTCTACGGTAGGACCCTCAGTGTTTTGTACGGTGTTGTCGAGCTACTGTCTCCGGGGGCAACCCTGACAGTTACCATCCTCAACATACTTTTCTCTTTACTGACCTGTGACCTCTGACCTCTCATCCCTGGTCCAGGACTGACCTCCGATCAGGTAACACACACACACGCACGCACGCACGCACACAAACCAAACAAACAAACAACGAAAGAAAGAAACACACACACACTCCCTCACTGTTCCCTCTCTCTCCAGGAGGCCCTGCCTCTTCGGTGATGATGTCAATAGACGTGGCCAATAGGAACGGCCCTGCCGTGACCCCTCCCGCCTCCCTCAGCCTTCGCTCCTCCCACAATCGTGATGTCAGTGGCGGTGATGTCACCAGGCTGGGTTGGGCCACGTTTCCTAAGTGCCGTAAGAAGTATTGTCTGACCAGCATCCAGAATGCAATGGGGCTGAGTGCCGTAACTCCGTCGTCGTCGACTCCCAACAACCCCGAACTGGCCAAGAACGGGCTGAACGCCCTGCGCAAAGCAGCCGAACGACATGGACAACATGACCACAACAAGAACACAACCCCTGACCCCGACTCAACCACAGAGGACTGCAATACAAACAATGAAACGGTCAATGAGGACATCCTCACCAAGATGAACCTCGACCCCGACACCAAGACACATCTGGACCTGAAAACTAACGTGAACTCAGATCTGGAAAGCATCACGAATGTGACAGACGACGGGGATGACATCAGCATCCTGTCTGAGAAGGAAGTTGAGATGAAAATAGAGGAGGAGGAGGAGAGGAGTAGTATAGATGAGGAAGAGGAGGAGAGGATAGAGGAGGACAAGGAGGAGAGGATAAAGGAGGAGAGGGGTAAAGAGGAGGAGAGCATAGAGGAGGAAGAGGAGGAGAGGAGGATAGAGGTGGACGAGGAGGAGAGGATAGAGGAGGAGAGGGATAGAGGAGGAGAGGATAGAGGAGGAGAGGATAGAGGAGGACGAGGAGGAGAGGATAGAGGAGGAGAGGATAGAGGAGGAGAGGATAGAGGAGGAGAGGATAGAGGAGGAGAGGGAAGAGGAGGAGAAGATGGAGGAGGAGAGGATAGAGGATGAAGAGGAGGAGAGGGAAGATGAGGAGAAGATGGAGGAGGAGAGGAGGCCTCTGTTGAAGAGTGAGAACCAGGTCAAAGCTCCAGACCAGGGGAGCCACCCAGACCCCAGCTTTAGGCTCCTCAAATCGGTTAAAGACTCTCCGTATCCCCCTCCTCCATCCACACCCAGACAAAGCAGTCCTGAAGAAACCCCTCCCCTCCCCTCCTCCTCTCTTCTGAGGCAGAAGGATAGTGTTGTAGAGGTGAAGACAGACTGTGTTGTAATCAGGATCCAGGACATGAACTCTCCTGGCGGGTCCTCTCTGTCTCAGGAGAACACCTCACCTCCCCTCCCAGGTAGGCCTGGAACACACACACAGACGCACAAACACACACAAACACAGACGCACAAACACACACAAACACAGACGCACAAACACACACAAACACAGACGCACAAACACACACACACAGACGCACAAACACACACAAACACAGACGCACAAACACACACACACAGACGCACAAACACACACAGACGCACAAACACACGCAGACGCACAAACACACGCAGACGCACAAACACACGCAGACGCACAAACACACACAGGCGCACAAACACACACAGGCGCACAAACACACACACAGACGCACAAACACACACACAGACGCACAAACACACACACAGACGCACAAACACACAGACAGACGCACAAACACACACACAGACGCACAAACACACACACAGACGCACAAACACACACACAGACGCACAAACACACACACAGACGCACAAACACACACAGACGCACACACACACACACAGACGCACACACACAGACGCACAAACACACACACAGACGCACAAACACACACACAGACGCACAAACACACACAGACGCACAAACACACACAGACGCACAAACACACGCAGGCGCACAAACACACGCAGACGCACACACAGACGCACAAACACACGCAGACGCACAAACACACGCAGACGCACAAACACACGCAGACGCACAAACACACGCAGACGCACAAACACACGCAGACGCACAAACACACGCAGACGCACAAACACACACACAGACGCACAAACACACACACAGACGTACAAACACACACACAGACGCACAAACACACACACAGACGCACAAACACACACACAGACGCACAAACACACACACAGACGCACAAACACACACACAGAAGCACAAACACACACACAGACGCACAAACACACACAGGCGCACAAACACACACAGGCGCACAAACACACACAGGCGCACAAACACACACAGACGCACAAACACACACACACAGACGCACAAACACACAGAGACGCACACACACACACAGACGCACACACACACACACAGACGCACAAACACAGACGCACAAACACACACACAGACGCACAAACACACACACAGACGCACAAACACACACACAGACGCACAAACACACACACAGACGCACAAACACACACAGGCGCACACACACACAGACGCACACACACTATATTGTCTATGAGGAAAGAGTGCAGTGTGGGAGGCTTCGGTCAGTGGCTCAGTGTGTGTGTGTGTGTGTGTGTGTAGGCTCTCTCTCTCTCTCTCCTGCAGGAGTGCTGTGTGTTGTCTAGTGTCTGGCTGTATTAGAGGGTAGGAGTGTGAAGCTAGCTAGGTATTAGTGTCTAGTCAGTATGATGCTAGCTAGGTATTAGGGTCTAGTGTCTAGTCAGTTTGATACTAGCTAGGTATTAGTGTCTAGTGTCTAGTCAGTTTGATACTAGCTAGGTATTAGTGTCTAGTGTCTAGTCAGTATGATACTAGCTAGGTATTAGTGTCTAGTGTCTAGTCAGTATGAAGCTAGCTAGGTATTAGTGTCTAGTGTCTAGTGTCTAGTCAGTATGATGCTAGCTAGGTATTAGGGTCTAGTGTCTAGTCAGTATGATACTAGCTAGGTATTAATGTCTAGTGTCTAGTCAGTATGAAGCTAGCTAGGTATTAGTGTCTAGTGTCTAGTCAGTATGATACTAGCTAGGTATTAGTGTCTAGTCAGTATGAAGCTAGCTAGGTATTAGTGTCATGTGTCTAGTCAGTATGAAGCTAGCTAGGTATTAGTGTCTAGTATCTAGTCAGTATGAAGCTAGCTAGGTATTAGTGTCTAGTGTCTAGTGTCTAGTCAGTATGAAGCTAGCTCGGTATTCGTGTCTAGTGTCTAGTCAGTATGATGCTAGCTAGGTATTAGTGTCTAGTGTCTAGTCAGTATGATACTAGCTAGGTATTAGTGTCTAGTCAGTATGAAGCTAGCTAGGTATTAGTGTCATGTGTCTAGTCAGTATGAAGCTAGCTAGGTATTAGGGTCTAGTATCTAGTCAGTATGAAGCTAGCTAGGTATTAGTGTCTAGTCAGTATGATACTAGCTAGGTATTAGTGTCTAGTGTCTAGTCAGTTTGATACTAGCTAGGTATTAGGGTCTAGTGTCTAGTCAGTATGAAGCTAGCTAGGTATTAGTGTCTAGCGTCTAGTCAGTATGATACTAGCTAGGTATTAGTGTCTAGTGTCTAGTCAGTATGAAGCTAGCTAGGTATTAGTGTCTAGTGTCTAGTCAGTATGATACAAGCTATGCATCACCCTCACAGAGACAAAAGTGTGTGCATGTGTGGGTGGGTGGGGGGGGTGTGTGTGTGTGTGAGTGTGTTTGGGGAAGTGAGTGTGTGAGGGTGAGTGAGGGTGATGGTGTGTGGGTGGGTATGTGGGTGAGGGGGTGTGTGTACCGGCACAGAGTCAATGTGGAGACTATATACAGGGGGTATCGGTAGAGAGTCAATGTGGAGGCTATATACAGAGGGTACCGGTACAGTGTCAATGTGGAGGCTATATACAGGGAGTACCAGTACAGAGTCAATGTGGAGGCTATATACAGGGGGTATCGGTAGAGAGTCAATGTGGAGGCTATATACAGAGGGTACCGGTACAGTGTCAATGTGGAGGCTATATACAGGGAGTACCAGTACAGAGTCAATGTGGAGGCTATATACAGGGGGTATCGGTAGAGAGTCAATGTGGAGGCTATATACAGGGGGTACCGGTACAGAGTCAATGTGGAGGCTATATACAGAGGGTACCGGTACAGAGTCAATGTGGAGGCTATATACAGGGAGTACCAGTACAGAGTCAATGTGGAGGCTATATACAGGGTGTTACGGTACAGAGTCAATGTGGAGGCTATATACAGGGGGTACCGTTACAGAGTCAATGTGGAGGCTATATACAGGGTATTACGGTACAGAGTCAATGTGGAGGCTATATACAGGGGGTACCGTTAGAGTCAATGTGGAGGCTATATACAGGGTATTACGGTACAGAGTCAATGTGGAGGCTATATACAGGTGGTACCGGTACAGAGTCAATGTGGAGGCTATATACAGGGGGTACCGGTACAGAGTCAATGTGGAGGCTATATACAGGGGGTACCGGTACAGAGTCAATGTGGAGGCTATATACAGGGTATTACGGTACAGAGTCAATGTGGAGGCTATATACAGGGGGTATCGGTAGAGAGTCAATGTGGAGGCTATATACAGGGTGTTATGGTACAGAGTCAATGTGGAGGCTATATACTGGAGGTACCGGTACAGAGTCAATGTGGAGACTATATACTGGAGGTACCAGTACAGAGTCAATGTGGAGGCTATATACAGGGGGTACCGGTACAGAGTCAATGTGGAGGCTATATACAGGGGGTACCGGTACAGAGTCAATGTGGAGGCTATATACAGGGTATTACGGTACAGAGTCAATGTGGAGGCTATATACAGGGGGTACCGGTACAGAGTCAATGTGGAGGCTATATACAGGGGGTACCGGTACAGAGTCAATGTGGAGGCTATATACAGGGGTTACCGGTACAGAGTTCATGTGTCAATATGCGGGGGCACTTGGTGTCGAGGTAATTGAGGTAATATGTACGTATGTATGTCTCAGATATCTGGAGTGATCATCGGGGCTGTCAGACAGAAGGGGACCTTCCTCCAGGATGGAAGAGGATTACAGACAAGGCTGATATCTACTACTGGCATATCCCTAGTGGAGCCACACAGTGGGAGAGACCAGCGCCCAGAGCCCCTCTCACCAGACAGGAGGGCTCTGGCCTGGGGGACACCACCTCAGCCTCCCCACCTCCAGACCACCAGGTAAACACCTAGAATGACATGTTTTTGGTATTTTTAGGGGCGAACGGGATAATATTTGGATCCCTGACGATGACATTTGATTAAATAGAGCCACGTATTTTCTATATATTTGTAACAGTGAGATCTGAAGACATCAAATCAAATCACATTTTATTGGTCACATGGTTAGCAGATGTTATTGGTCACATGGTTAGCAGATGTTATTGGTCACATGGTTAGCAGATGTTAATGCGAGTGTAGCTAAATGCTTGTGCTTCTAGTTCCTCCCTAACCCTCCCCTAACCCTCCCATCCCTCCCCTAAACCTCCCATCCCTCCCTAACCCTCCCCTAACCCTCCCATCCCTCCCCTAAACCTCCCATCCTCCCTAACCCTCCCCTAACCCTACCATTCCTCCCATAACATAACCCTCCCATCCCTCCCCTAAACCTCCCATCCCTCCCTAACCCTCCCCTAACCCTACCATCCCTCCCCTAACCCTACCATCCCTCCCCTAACCCTACCATCCCTCCCCTAACCCTCCCATCCCTCCCCTAAACCTCCCATCCCTCCCCCTAAACCTCCCTAACTCTCCCATCCCTCCCCTAACCCTCCCATCCCTCCCCTAAACCTCCCATCCCTCCCCTAAACCTCCCATCCCTCCCCTAACCCTCCCATCCCTCCCCCTAAACCTCCCATCCCTCCCCTAACCCTCCCATCCCTCCCCTAACCCTCCCAGCCCTCCCCTAACCCTCCCATCCCTTCCCCTAACCCTCCCATCCCTCCCTAACCCTCCCATCCCTCCCCTAACCCTCCCATCCCTCCCCTAACCCTCCCATCCCTCCCCTAAACCTCCCATCCCTCCCCTAAACCTCCCATCCCTCCCTCCCTAACTCTCCCCTAACCCTACCATCCCTCCCCTAACCCTACCATCCCTCCCCTAACCCTACCATCCCTCCCCTAACCCTACCATCCCTCCCCTAACCCTCCCATCCCTCCCCTAAACCTCCCATCCCTCCCCTAAACCTCCCCTAACCCTCCCATCCCTCCCCTAAACCTCCCATCCCTCCCCTAACCCTCCCATCCCTCCCTAACCCTCCCATCCCTCCCCTAAACCTCCCATCCCTCCCCTAACCCTCCCATCCCTCCCCCTAACCCTCCCAGCCCTCCCCTAACCCTCCCATCCCTTCCCTAACCCTCCCATCCCTCCCTAACCCTCCCATCCCTCCCCTAACCCTCCCATCCCTCCCCTAACCCTCCCATCCCTCCCCTAAACCTCCCATCCCTCCCCTAACCCTCCCCTAACCCTCCCATCCCTCACCTAACCCTCCCCTAACCCTCCCATCCCTCCCCTAACCCTCCCATCCCTCCCCCTAAACCTCCCATCCCTCACCTAAACCTCCCATCCCTCCCCTAACTCTCCCATCCCTCCCCTAACTCTCCCATCCCTCCCCTAACTCTCCCATCCCTCCCCTAAACCTCCCATCCCTCACCTAACCCTCCCATCCCTCCCCTAACCCTCCCCTAACCCTCCCATCCCTCCCCTAACCCTCCCCTAACCCTCCCATCCCTCACCTAACCCTCCCCTAACCCTCCCATCCCTCCCCTAACCCTCCCATCCCTCCCCTAAACCTCCCATCCCTCACCTAAACCTCCCATCCCTCCCCTAACTCTCCCATCCCTCCCCTAACTCTCCCATCCCTCCCCTAACTCTCCCATCCCTCCCCTAAACCTCCCATCCCTCACCTAACCCTCCCATCCCTCCCCTAACCCTCCCATCCCTCCCCTAAGCCTCCCATCCCTCACCTAACCCTCCCATCCCTCCCTTAAACCTCCCATCCCTCCCCTAACCCTCCCCTAACCCTCCCATCCCTCACCTAACCCTCCCCTAACCCTCCCATCCCTCCCCTAACCCTCCCATCCCTCCCCTAAACCTCCCATCCCTCCCCTAACTCTCCCATCCCTCCCCCCTAACCCTCCCATCCCTCCCCTAACCCTCCCTAACCCTCCCATCCCTCACCTAACCCTCCCCTAACCCTCCCATCCCTCCCCTAACCCTCCCATCCCTCCCCCTAAACCTCCCATCCCTCACCTAAACCTCCCATCCCTCCCCTAACTCTCCCATCCCTCCCCTAACTCTCCCATCCCTCCCCTAACTCTCCAATCCCTCCCCTAAACCTCCCATCCCTCACCTAACCCTCCCATCCCTCCCATCCCTCCCCTAAACCTCCCATCCCTCCCCTAAACCTCCCATCCCTCCCCCTAAACCTCCCATCCCTCCCCTAAACCTCCCATCCCTCACCTAACCCTCCCATCCCTCCCTAAACCTCCCATCCCTCCCCTAAACCTCCCATCCCTCACCTAACCCTCCCATCCCTCCCCCTAACCCTCCCATCCCTCCCCTAAACCTCCCATCCCTCACCTAACCCTCCCATCCCTCCCCTAACCCTCCCATCCCTCCCCTAAACCTCCCATCCCTCCCCTAAACCTCCCATCCCTCACCTAACCCTCCCATCCCTCCCCTAACCCTCCCATCCCTCCCCTAACCCTCCCATCCCTCCCCTAAGCCTCCCATCCCTCACCTAACCCTCCCATCCCTCCCTCAAACCTCCCATCCCTCGCCTAACCCTCCCCTAACCCTCCCCTAACTCTCCCATCCCTCCCGTAACCCTCCCTATCTCTGAACACCATCCAGTCCTTCAGCTCCCCTCAACCCCTCCCATCTATCTCTGAACACCATCCAGTCCTTCAGCTCCCCTCAACCCCTCCCATCGATCTCTGACCACCATCCAGTCCTTCAGCTCTCCTCAACCCCTCCCATCTATCTCTGAACACCATCCAGTCCTTCAGCTCCCCTCAACCCCTCCCATCTATCTCTGAACACCATCCAGTCCTTCAGCTCCCCTCAACCCCTCCCATCTATCTCTGAACACCATCCAGTCCTTCAGCTCCCCTCAACCCCTCCCATCTATCTCTGAACACCATCCAGTCCTTCAGCTCCCCTCAACCCCTCCCATCGATCTCTGACCACCATCCAGTCCTTCAGCTCTCCTCAACCCCTCCCATCTATCTCTGAACACCATCCAGTCCTTCAGCTCCCCTCAACCCTTCCCATCTATCTCTGAACACCATCCAGTCCTTCAGCTCCCCTCAACCCCTCCCATCTATCTCTGAACACCATCCAGTCCTTCAGCTCCCCTCAACCCCTCCCATCTATCTCTGAACACCATCCAGTCCTTCAGCTCCCCTCAACCCCTCCCATCTATCTCTGAACACCATCCAGTCCTTCAGCTCCCCTCAACCCCTCCCATCTATCTCTGAACACCATCCAGGCAGATCCTTCTGCTCCCCTCAACCCCTCCCATCTATCTATGAACACCATCCAGTCCTTCAGCTCCCCTCAACCCTCCCATCTATCTCTGAACACCATCCAGTCCTTCAGCTCCCCTCAACCCCTCCCATCTATCTCTGAACACCATCCAGTCCTTCAGCTCCCCTCAACCCCTCCCATCTATCTCTGAACACCATCCAGTCCTTCAGCTCCCCTCAACCCCTCCCATCTATCTCTGAACACCATCCAGTCCTTCAGCTCCCCTCAACCCCTCCCATCTATCTCTGAACACCATCCAGTCCTTCAGCTCCCCTCAACCCCTCCCATCTATCTCTGAACACCATCCAGTCCTTCAGCTCCCCTCAACCCCTCCCATCTATCTCTGAACACCATCCAGTCCTTCAGCTCCCCTCAACCCCTCCCATCAGACCTGCTCTGTCCACCTGTATCCCAGGTCGTCCCAGTGTCTGGCAGACCCCCCCTCCCCTGTATCCCAGGTTTACAAAGAGCCCACAGTGCCACCTACAGGACAGAAGCAGACCAGCCCTGTATCCCAGGTTTCTAAAGAGCCCACAGTGCCACCTACAGGACAGAAGCAGACCCCCACCTGTATCCCAGGTTTATAAAGAGCCCACAGTGCCACCTACAGGACAGAAGCAGACCCCCCCCTGTATCCCAGGTTTATAAAGAGCCCACAGTGCCACCTACAGGACAGAAGCAGACCACCCCTGTATCCCAGGTTTATAAAGAGCCCACAGTGCCACCTACAGGACAGAAGCAGACCCCCCTGTATCCCAGGTTTATGAAGAGCCCACAGTGCCACCTACAGGACAGAAGCAGACCACCCCTGTATCCCAGGTTTATAAAGAGCCCACAGTGCCACCTACAGGACAGAAGCAGACCCCCTGTATCCCAGGTTTATAAAGAGCCCACAGTGCCACCTACAGGACAGAAGCAGACCACCCCTGTATCCCAGGTTTATGAAGAGCCCACAGTGCCACCTACAGGACAGAAGCAGACCACCCCCTGTATCCCAGGTTTATAAAGAGCCCACAGTGCCACCTACAGGACAGAAGCAGACCACCCCTGTATCCCAGGTTTATAAAGACCCCACAGTGCCACCTACAGGACAGAAGCAGACCCCCCTGTATCCCAGGTTTATGAAGAGCCCACAGTGCCACCTACAGGACAGAAGCAGACCACCCCTGTATCCCAGGTTTATAAAGAGCCCACAGTGCCACCTACAGGACAGAAGCAGACCACCCCCTGTATCCCAGGTTTATAAAGAGCCCACAGTGCCACCTACAGGACAGAAGCAGACCACCCCTGTATCCCAGGTTTATAAAGACCCCACAGTGCCACCTACAGGACAGAAGCAGACCACCCCCTTGTATCCCAGGTTTATAAAGAGCCCACAGTGCCACCTACAGGACAGTAGCAGACCACCCCTGTATCCCAGGTTTATAAAGAGCCCACAGTGCCACCTACAGGACAGAAGCAGACCACCCCCTTGTATCCCAGGTTTATAAAGAGCCCACAGTGCCACCTACAGGACAGTAGCAGACCACCCCTGTATCCCAGGTTTATAAAGAGCCCACAGTGCCACCTACAGGACAGACGCAGACCACCCCTGTATCCCAGGTTTATGAAGAGCCCACAGTGCCACCTACAGGACAGAAGCAGACCCACCCCTGTATCCCAGGTTTATAAAGAGCCCACAGTGCCACCTACAGGAC